>NW_018403754.1:4493-5620 GCF_002113885.1 Mizuhopecten yessoensis | reverse complement strand
TACACTACATCATCATCATCTCCATTATATATACACTACATCATCGCCTCCATTATATATACACTACATCATCACCCTCTCCATTATATATACACTACATCATCATCACCTCCATTGTATATATACTACATCATCACCTCCATCATATATATATACTACATCATCATCACCTCTATTGTATATACACTACATCATCACCTCCATTATATATATACACTACATCACCACCTCCATTATATATATACACTACATCACCACCTCCATTATATATATACACTACATCACCACCTCCATTATATATATACACTACATCACCACCTCCATTATATATATACACTACATCACCACCTCCATTATATATATACACTACATCACCACCTCCATTATATATATACACTACATCACCACCTCCATTATATATATACACTACATCACCACCTCCATTATATATATACACTACATCACCACCTCCATTATATATATACACTACATCATCACCACCATTATATATACACTACATCATCATCACCTCCATTGTATATATACTACATCATCACCTCCATTATATATATACACTACATCATCATCACCTCCATTATATATATACACTACATCATCATCATCTCCATTATATATACACTACATCATCGCCTCCATTATATATACACTACATCATCACCCTCTCCATTATATATACACTACATCATCATCACCTCCATTGTATATATACTACATCATCACCTCCATCATATATATATACTACATCATCATCACCTCTATTGTATATACACTACATCATCACCTCCATTATATATGTACTACATCATTACCACCTCCATTATATATATACTACATCATCATTACCTCCATTATATATATACACTACATCATCACCTCCATTATATATGTACTACATCATTACCACCTCCATTATATATATACTACATCATCATTACCTCCATTATATATATACACTACATCATCACCACCTCCATTATATATATACTACATCATCATCATCACCTCCATTGTATATATACTACATCATCACCTCCATTATATATATACACTACATCATCACCACCTCCATTATATATATACTACATCATCACCTCCATTAAATATGT
>NW_018403754.1:0-108 GCF_002113885.1 Mizuhopecten yessoensis | reverse complement strand
ATCACCTCCATTATATATATACACTACATCATCATCACCTCCATTGTATATACACTACATCATCATCATGCTCACCTCCATTATATATATACACTACATCATCACCAC
>NW_018403753.1:57448-62759 GCF_002113885.1 Mizuhopecten yessoensis | reverse complement strand
ATGAAAAAAACTTGAAATTGCTTATACCTGTGTATTTTACGCACCTCCCACTTTGGGTATTAAAAAGTGTGCAAATTACATGGGTTTTTACGGTAGATGCATGGTAAGAGAAAATAAGATCCTGCCCCATCCCCAGACACAGTTACCTTAATTACCTAAATTGTAAATTTCATTATCCCCTAGGTCATCTACTCTCCCTTGGGGAGGGGGTATAATTCTCAATAGCAAAATAACTTATTTAAATAGTTTTTTTAAGTTCTTATCCTTTGGTGACATGACATTTAGTATTGTATTTCACTAAGTTGTTTACATGTTGTTTTCCACATTTTGTACATCTAAGCAATGAAATTGAGCTACTAGTACCTATAATATAACTCAGGTGACTGTTAAGGCCCTAAATTGTTTAGACAGTTCTTGATTGATCTCTCTCAGATTACTTATGTACATGTAGGCTCCTGCTGTTTCCAAATGATTGGGAGGAAGATTGGAAAGATGAGAAAAGTAGGGAAAAGATCAGTCTTACATAGATCCAATAAAGATCATTCCCTGGTAGGCGCCAAGACCCCTCTGGGATCTCTTGTTGTACGTATGTTGTACATACAAATACAATTGTGATACAAGTGCGGTTGAGGAGTAAGGAGGTTTTTAGGTTTTGGGCTATTCAAATCATTCTTCGTCCGTGGTCCGTCCGTCCATCCATCCGTAAACAATCCTTGTTATCGCTATTTCTTGAGAAGTACTTCGAGGATTTTTCTCAAACTTCATAGATAGGTTTCCCTTGGTTGGTAGGCCTAGGTGTGCCCATTTGATTTTGAGTGTGATTCAGAAAACAAGATGGCCGACAGCCGGCCATCTTTGATTTTGAAAGTTGGAAGCTTATTATCGCTATTTCTTGGGAAGTACTGAGTGGAATTATCTCAAACTTCATATGTAGGTTTCCCTTGGTTGGTAGGTGTGCCCATTTGATTTAGAGTGTGATCCAGAAAACAAAATGGCCGATAGACAGCCATCTTTGATTTTGAAGGTTGAAATTTGTTATCGCTATTTCTTAAGAAGTACTGAGAGGATCTATCTCAAATTTCATATGTAGGTTTCCCTTGGTTGGTGGTTGTGCCTCTTTGATTTTGAGTCAGATCCAGAAAACAAAATGGCCGACAGACGGCCATCTTTGATTTTGAAGGTTGAAATTTGTTATCGCTATTTCTTAAGAAGTACTGAGAGAATTTTTGTCAAACTTTGTTTGTTAGTTCCCCTTATTCCATTGTTGCGATTTTGAGTCTGAACCAGAAAACAAAATGGCAGACAGGCAGCCATCTTAGGTTTTGACAGTTGAAGTTTCTTATGGCTATTTCTTGAAGTACTGGAAAGTGTTTTCTTTAACTTGATATGTAGGTTCCCCTTGGTCTCTAGTTGTGCCCATTTGATTTTGAGTCTGATCCAGGAATCAAAATGGCCAACAGACGGCCATGTTGCAATTTATTGATGCAAGTTATTATTTCTCGGAGAGCTCTTTGTTACATACATGTATGTAGGTTCCACTTGCTTTCAAATGATAAAGTGAAAAAAAGAGTAAGGATGAGAAAAGTAGAAAAAATATCAGTCTTCCAATAGACCCAACAAAGATCATTCAATGGATCTCTTGTTTGGGGTAAAAATGTCATATTTAGGTGATTTTTGAGAATTAGAGATTTTGGATTTTTTTTCTCCAAAATTTGCTATTTCTTTTGTAATGCATCAAGATTTACACGTGTCAGTCTATAAGGTATACAGGGTGATTCAATACTATCCATTTATTAATGTAAATGTTTGTTTAGTTTTTTGGGGGAAAAACAGACATTTTAGTGAATTTGAGGAGTTTGCTTAAAACTTATTATACTGACAAAGCAGTGAATGAGTGTAAAGGCGAGACAAATAATTATGCGTAATTCTTGTCTTTCAATTTTTAGGCAATGGATTGGTTTGGCATGGAAGCTTGGACATCATTATCAACAATGAAGTGATTGTGGAGGCAAAAGAAGATGATGATCAAAGTAACAGTCCTGGAGGAAAATCACCTGTAGAGGTCAAAGTGAGGTCTGGCTCCTTGACAGGAAGCCACCAATTCATAGCAGAAACCATTGTCTTCTCATTTCTTCAAAAGCAGAGGCATCCAGAAAGTGACAACTTTCTTTTTCCCTGTGTGGCTGTTTCAGCTCAAGACCTAGTCATATATTTCTACGATTCGTTGCATGACATTCTTTTAGAAAGTTCTAAAATTACTTTGCATGGTGTTTTCACTGGCCCTGCAACTGGATCTGTGAACTTAATTGCTGTAATAGTTGCCTGGCTGGTTGTAAATTATAAGTACCTTTGCGATGGTGTTGTAGATGAAATGAAAACCACCAAAGCTGGGTTTTTCTTGCATGCAGAATCCAAACTTAGTATTTACCAGCAAAGTTTAAAGTTTGGAGATGTTGTAGGAAGTGCTTTTCGGCAGTCAAATGAGGCCTCAGAAAATGTATGTAGGAACCGACATAGACATCCTAAGCTGGATGAAATGAAGGCACGGAAACAATTAATAGGACTGAAATAAGGCAGCATTTCACTAAATCACATCTGTATATTGTATATAAATAGTGTGTCTATTTGTTATACCGGGGATCTTGAATGAATTTCCAGTTAAAGTTCAGATCTCTTCAAACAAAGTTTTGTTGCAATCGCCAATTGTCTATCGTCATCTGTCGTAAACAATTTACATTTTCGACTTCCTATCAGAAACCTCTGAACCAATTTCATTGAAATTTTGCAGAAAACTTCCATAGCCAAATTATAATGGTCCCCATCTCCCAGGGGCTTCAGAGGGATGATGCGAAAAGGGTCAAATTGACTGAAATTTCAACAAACATCTTCTCAGGACCAAGATATGGAGAGGGGCTTAAGGGACTTAACCAAAATGTGTTTATGACATTCACTGGGGTCTCACATTTCCCCCTGGGGAGGCGGTAAAATTCACTATATATAGTTTATAAGTCTTAGGAAAAATAAATATGTGTGTTTCCAGTTTCCCGACCAACCCTATTTTTAGGTCACCTGAGACTTTTACCTAATGCGATCGCCTTTTGTCGTGCGTTGTACATCGTCCGTCATTCGTCGTGCGTTCGTAAACAATTTACATTTTCGACTTCTTCTCCGAAATCCTGAACTATTTCAATGAAATTTTGCCGAAACCTTACATGGCCAAAGGTCAATCAAAGTTGTGAATTATATGGTCCCCAGCCCCAAGGGGTCTGAGGGGTGGGGCCAAAAAGGGTCAAATTGACTAAAATTTCTAAAATCTTCTTCTCAATATCCAGATATGGTAGAATCAAATACTCTTCATAGATGGAAGGGTTTTAAGGTGCTTTACCAAAATTGTGAATTTCATGACCCTGGGGTCTCATGTTTCCCCCCTGGGGAGGGGATACATTTTGCTAAAGTTTATATAGGGAAATCACATTTTGGACCAACATTTGTTTTAATTTCCATTGGAATTAATTAAAACTTGGTAATCATTATCAGCATTGGATAGAAGTTTGATGGTATGCACATATCAGCCCTGATTGACACCCAGGGGCTGATGGGCGGGGCCCAAAAAGGGTTGAATTGACTGAAATTTCAAAAATCTTCTTTTCATTTCTAAGATATGGTAGAAGCAAATACTCGGTCTTGAGGTGCTTTACCAAAATAATGAATTTCATGACCCTGGGGTCTCGCGTTTCCCCCTGTGGAGAGGGTAAACTTTACTATAGTTTAATTGTGAATTATATGGTCCCCCGCCTCCAGGAGCCTGAGGGGCGGGCCAAAAACGGGCAAATTGACTAAAATTTCAAAAATCTTCTGCTCAAGATCCAGATATGGTAGAATCAAATACTCTTCATAGATGGAAGGGTCTTAAGGTGCTTTACCATAATTCAGCTGACTGACAGAACCACTATTTGTACATAGTACATATACTACCAAGATCTTCCACACTACTTTTGCATTACATGTAGTTCAAGGTACCTTTGTTACAAAATGTTTTCTTTTTCATTTGGCAACATCGATAACAACAGTTTTTACGTAACTCAGGTGACCGTTAAGGCCCATGGGCCTCTTGTTTCGCTACCGGCCCTATTTTTTTTTTCAAGATTTTTTTTTTTTCTTTTTTCTAGTAAAAAAAATGGGGAAACCGCTGCCCTTGTTGGTTATTATGCCATAGCAAAGTGTCCGTCGTCCGTCCGTCAATTTTCCTTTAAAATGCTAGTTGTCCTGAACGGCCCAGTAGATTGGGACTAAATTTGGTCCGGAGCATCCTTAGGCCAAGGGGACTCAATTTTGTATAAAAATTTGGTGTGGTCCCCCTGGGGGCAGAGAGGTGAGGCCGAATAGGGGGAAAAAGAGGTAAAACCTTAAAATGTAGGAATTCAGAGATTTTATCCTAATTTTGTCTGGAGCATCCTTGGGCAAAGGGGACTCAATATTGTATAAATGGTGGGTGTGGCCCCCCTGGGGGCAGAGGGGTGGGGCCCAATGGTTGCCTCCCCTAGTGCCCGTCAGTTGTTTACTCATAATTGTCCCCCTTACTCTCAGTTGTCTCCCCTAGTCCCCGTCAGTTTTTTACTCACAGTTGTCCGAAATAATTCTGTCAGACAGTCTTTCACTTGTAAAATCGTTTTAAAACAGTATTTATAAAAAAAGCCTGTATAATATTTTCACAAGTTTATTTTTGGAATGCATATCAAGTATACGTACACATTAAATATTTACAATTGTATTGATTCAGTATACAACAAAAAGATTCCGTTCCAAATTATTTTTTTCCGGCGAAATGGTCGTAAATGCGTTCAAACAAAATATTCAATGATGCAGTATTCAAAAAAGTAATTCCTGTAGAAATGTTAGAAATGTTTTTTACCAACTTTGATGAATTATTTTGACACTAATTAAATTCATTAATGGAGTTTGTTCTCGTGTTTAAAAATTTGTTTCCTGGTTTATTTATAGAAATGTTTAAGACAAAAAAAATACTTCTTTACCAATCACTGATAATACAATGAAGTAAACGAGAAATTTGAAAATATAAAACGTTTAGAGAGATGTTGAATGTGTTGCCATCTTCAAAATGGGAAATAAAAATAAGCATCGATAGATATAAATACAGTTTTTCAATTTGTGTTGTGGTGAAAAATTCGTCAAATTTGTGTTCAGAAATGACTTAAAAACAAACATTTCAAAATATTTAGGTTTATCATAAAATCAGTACAATTTTCTTGCTATTGTCATTTATTGTAGGACTTCTTAATTCGAACATTTC
>NW_018403753.1:45675-50216 GCF_002113885.1 Mizuhopecten yessoensis | reverse complement strand
TTTTTTTTATTAACATCTGATTTTAATGAGATTGGAGGGTGGGTTACTGTCAACGTATATATTTTAGCGGTGAATATAATATCAGAGAAACTGTTTTTCTCCTGCCCACACAACTCCAACAACCCAGTTGGAGTATAAAATGGTCTGGGGTGGATGTTGTGGTATCTGTGCTGTAGCATTCAAGTGAGATAGTACTATAATAAAGATGCCGTTGGAAGCACGGTCCCACTACAAAACAGAACTCAATACATCTCCAGCACACTCACAGGCATACACACATAGGGATATATTAACCAGGTGGCATAGGACTAGTAGTTAGCTACTGATAAGACAGCTCCTGCGAATTCCTCAAATTGTATTGATTAATGTATATGCTAATTGTATTAATTGTATATCTATGTACTGTAAAGCGCTTTAGAGTGGCTTATGCTAGCTATATAGGGCGATATATAAAATGCTGTATATTATTGATAACACACACTTTTCAAGTTTGGTAACATATGCAGTTTGCCAAAAAACCAGAATTACACTGAATCGTAAGACGCACTAATTTACGAAGTGAAAAATGTAGAGGAGTACTAGTAAATTTTAAATTAGATAATCTGTTAAGTGTGTATATTATGGACCGTGCCGCTACTTAAAAGAGAAAAGCTGTGGAAATTAAGGTTAAAGTAATCCTTTGGGACTAATAAATCCGCTAGCAGAATCTACCACCGTGAACTTTTTGAAAGACGAAAGTAGCACACACACGGGTATTTGTACCTTTGAAATTTGGTAATTTTACATTGCATGCTACTGTTTTCCTTAAAGATTCGCGACGAGATTCATTAATTTCATTTGAAATGTAATTAATCCAAGATATAGTTATACAAATAACAAAAACTGACTAACGAACGTTAAAAATAACACTTTTTTTTAAATTTAATTTCGATTTCTTCTGACGTCATTAGGTTTATACGAACTATCTTAGTCAATGTGACGTCATTGTTTAAAACGGATTAAACATAATAAATTCAACAAATATGAGTCTAGATAAATACGACACATGTCAAAAATTTCCTTGACGGACATGTCCCCTTAAGTGAAAAAGTTTCAGCAGTAGTCTGCCTTGCGATATGTGTCAATTGCTACATAGGGGTTATTTAAGGTCAGGGGCGGAGCTACGGAGGCTCAAGTTACTATGGAACCTCTTAATCTATCAAGCTATAGCTGAAATTCGAGCGATAGACTGCAAACGTGTGTGGCGGACAAACTGAATTATTGCGATCATGATAATTTTGTCTGCGAATCATGATCAATTATGGACTTTTGTCGAGGTAAATAAGTTGTTTACGGGGATCCGCAAGAGATTCGCACCCTAAAGAATTGCATACCTTACAACACCAGGGTCTTAGACTTCCACTTGGAGCAAGTGATATTAACCGAGTTCTGAGGTTGACATTACTCTAACAACGTGTTAACTGAGACAAAAAATATTAATTTCTTATATTACATATAATGTCATGTATCTAATTAGATAGCATGAGGTATTAGATATACAAATACACGTAGCGCGAATAAGTGAAGTAGGGGCGATAACTCTGTTCCTCCAAACGAAATGATAACACGGCTAAATGCAGATTAATTTGCCGCATATAACAGCGATTTGAGTACGAAAAAAACCGGCTCCATAACTTAAGAATGAGCTAAATTGTAAATATAACTAAAACATTATAAGTGCATTCAACTACTTGATTATTAACAGATTAACAAAAACACAAACAGTTTTTTTTTTCGACAAATGATAAAACAAAATGAGGAAAACTTACAAAAAAAAAAAAAAATGCAACAAATATACATACTTTATATGTATAATATTTTAGAAGCATTTGGTTAATATGATCACGTGCAAGACACCAATAAAAGCATATAGGGTCGATTTGTTATATATCGGAGAATCATGATATCAAACATTTGCATTAAAATCAAGGAAAGTCAGACCATATGTCATATCCTTGCATAAAATATTGATCAATTTACTATATCCTACAAATTATAGAACAAAAGCGTTAATACAGAGGTCTTTTGTATTTAGCAACATTGAAGTATCCATTTATTGACATTTTTTTCCGTTGTCAAGTTGTGACACGGCTAGATGATAAATTGTATCAGTACCAACATTGTATCACAATATGAATATGTGCCACAATGGACAGGTAAATCTTGCAATCGGGAACCGTCGGCACTTTCCGTAAACGAGAGATATTCTGTTTTCTCGTTTACGGAAAGTGCCGACGGTTCCCGATTGGTAAATCTTGCTCAAAATAACAAAAAATATCAACTTCCGGCATTAAAAGGACTGAACAGGACATCACGTAACTCGCGAGTTAAAACCGGAAGTTACGCTTAAAATTAGACTAGGAATTCCAAAATAAGCGGTACTCAAACAAATAGAACATAACAAGGGCAAGGCGGATCTACGACCGAGGAATTAAAATCGTTGGTGCCGGAAATGACGACGATGACAATGATTGTGACGTAAGGTCTATTCTGGCTTGAATGCATCAGTAGATCCCTGTCTCAATTCGTCACTCAGGGCTTCCATACTTCCGGCGTCGTTCCTCTGTGTACAAACATTCTAGCGTGGCATATTCGGTTGAAGGGGTGACACTGGGCTAAAGATATTCCACTACGGTGTTTAAAACTGTCTATAAAATGTCTGATATGCAGTAAAATGTTTTTGATCTTCGCTGGTATTTCGTCAACATAAAAAGCAGTCTCTCTCTATATATACATGTACAGTATTTGACACAGGAACATGGACATTTTGTCACAGCTATATTTGGACATACATGTTTTAAGAGTTTGTATCAGCTTGTGTAAAGTTGATCGATGAATACTATCAATGGGTGGCTTTTTTCAAAAAGTTTGTCTAACCCCTAAAACGTGTAAAATTACTCTTAACACTTTAATTAAGGTTCTAAGACAGCTGTAACAAATTATCAGGTCCCTGTGGAAAATTCCACTATGTTTTCGTATGTCATGTTATCTTTCCTTAATTGCGTTTGAGCAATTGAGTCAGAGCCCTGCAGTTAACCAAGAAACCCAGTTGGTTTGAGTGACATTATATATTAAAGGGGCTATTTAGTCAGGTGACATCCTGAAAATCGAGTCGATACTGAAAATATATATCTCCTAACGAAAGTTTTCGTCGTTGATAATGACCTGACCTGACGCCAACGTCCAGTGTGATCAGTTTCATCTTTTGGGAAAGCCTGTGATAAAAATAGCTACGACAGAAATAGCGCAATATCCGGGCCTTTCAGTGAGAAGTAAACATATACAGCACTACGCTATCGACCGACAATACAGTGCCAGCTACGAGTCTGAATTCACACATATCAATCGGGAACCGTCGGCACTTTCCGTAAACGAGAAAATACTCGTTTACGGTAAGTGCCGACGGTTCCCGATTGTACACATATAACACATTCTTGAATTTACACAATACATAGCAAGTAAGAATTATAAGTATCATAATATATACCTCTAATAAGATATTTCTGTTCACATTTGGATTTGAATAAAAAAATAACAGGTTAAATTAGAGCGTTTTTTTTACAAAACTTGATAAATGTTGTTAATTGATTGGGATATGGATACTTTCTTTTTCTGTGGTAATTATTACTGCTTTTTATTAATATATGTGATTATCTCCCTTTACTTGTAATATAATATGTTATTGTTATTTTACATATGTGTGTCGCAATATTAGCTCTCAAGAGCTAATGTTCCTTGTTTACCTATATGCGACGTTAAATAAAGTTTCTTGTATCTTGTAGAGCATACACGCAATGAGAGGGTGCCGCAGGGAGAATTTCAAACCGCAGGAAGTAATATATCAATAGATCACTCGGTCATTTATAATGATGTTTGAGATTTAGATGATGTTGGAACACGATTTTGATTCAGAATGAATGCATTTATTTGTATTCCAGTGAGGCTAGGTGAATAAAGCGAGAAGTTACCTTCTCTCCTCGGCTGGAAAGACATTTTTGTTGGCTAGAAATTCACCGACAGCTGCCGCTAAAACGTACGGCTGTACAGTAAAGGATTTCTCCATTACTGATTAAAAACGCCAAGTAAACATTGTCTCTTGTTAATTTCTCGAATGAAGAGTATCAAACTATAGAATCATGAAGAATTTCGTGACAACGTTAAAAAAAAGAAATTACTTCACTTAATTGTCCCTCGAATCCCGGTCTATAGCTCGACTGAGTTATTTCATCTTTATTTTTTATTTTTTTACATTTAAATCCGGAAAGTGTGGTTTTCTTTTTAGGAATGACTTTTCTAATTATAGAAAATGAAAATAAGGATGCACAACGCATAATTACAGTTTTCGACAGTGGTCAAGGGCGTAGCTTACCCTTGCTTGGAGTGGACATTTAGGGATTGGTCAAGGGGACCCTCCCAGGTACACTGTAGAGACCATGGGGCCAAGAGCATCCCCTGCCCCGGCTGTATAATGAAAACAAGAATTTTAAGATTTTTTCTATTGT
>NW_018403753.1:17116-43719 GCF_002113885.1 Mizuhopecten yessoensis | reverse complement strand
TGCGGTGGCAGAAATGATGATACACAGAAAGTAGTTCGTCATTGTGTTTGTGATAATACATCTCTTATGTTGGTTTCTATAAATGTATTGCTTTGAAGACAATAAATTTGTTACGTACTTGTTATGATTTGAATTAAGTCATAATATGTCCACATATTCCTGAAATTGTCATTTTTGCATATTAATTAGCAACAACCACTCGTTGTGTAACCTCTATTTCCATAATGCTTTACAAAATATAAATATAATGCAATTCCCAATAAAACATAGACTAATTTACAAAAAACTCATATATTTTTTTACTTTTGAGAGAGAGAGAGAGAGAGAGAGAGAGAGAGAGAGAGAGAGAGAGAGAGAGAGAGAGAGAGACTTGACCCTGTACAATTTACAATAGAAAATGCAATGCACACACAATTGTATAACCAAAAATGTCATACACTTGATATTGTGGAAATAATCTTCTAAAAATATGTACATGTACGGGTTTCTAAGCATTCCATTAAACATAAATGTTTTCGTTTTTTTCATACACTTTTTATGCGATCTATAAACCACATGTAAATCAATTGTTTGCGAGATGAAATCATAAAGGTTGGAAGATTTGTCAAAGTGTAATGACTAAGAAAAGTGAAATGGTTAATTATTTATAGATACTTAACTCGCAATGTTACCAAACACTGACGACAGACAGATGAACCCTTTCCACGCTTTTCGTACGCTCAGCAATTTGGGAGTCGGAGCGACTGGTTCGCCCGTTGTCAGTATATGTACAATGTGACCGAGTGGTGTGTCCTGCTTGGTATCTTCAGCAGTATGTTTAAGTGAGGTAGCACTCTAAAGTCTGCATCAGTTTAGCGCTTTCACAAGGAGACAAACACGAACATATCACAGCCTCCCAAAACAAACACGCATACACTACACGCATGCATCTTGCACACAGGGGAGTCCGTCCTTAAATAGCCATAGCTGTTGATAGGACGTTAAATAATACTAAACCAAACCAAATCCTGCTCAAATAGCTAAATTCCCCGAAGGATGCTACACCATTCGCTTCAATTGGGAACCGTCGGCACTTTAGGTGAACGAGAAAACGGGCGTTTACGGAAAGTGCCGACGGTTCCCGATTGCTTTGGCTTGTGTTTCAAGAAAACTTCAAAATCTGTAGAAGCTTAAATAATGTTGGCTACTTGCAAAACAAATATGCATTCAGTCTACACTGTCCAATACATTTTACATGTATAAGTCAAGTAACGGATGGAGAATCCAAAACGCGGTGGGAATCCTAAAATGATTTATAGGGTCTACCGAAAAAAGGACGGGCGAACGAGTGGACGGAAATAAAGACACCATATCAGAATGTGAGTTCAATTTAATGTGTTGGTTATTGTTAAGCAAACCGAAATTGACCGTCAACAGGGGTCAAATTCAAATGTATGGGTGGTTACTTTTTTTAAAACACCCCACCCTTACGGGATATCATGAGGAAATTCACTAAGGTCCCAGTTTTATCATGGTTTCATTTTGCACGTACAATGTAGTTGGGTACGAAAATCGCCTGAGTACTTTTCGGTATCGGCGACCAGGTCAAAGGGGGATAACTGCATATATATTTGTGAAACTCAAATGCGCTGCTGTTTTTATTTCGATTTGCTCATGGGTTCGACATGCTGCGCAATACCTGTGTCGCTTGTCCTGATTTCAACTCCTGATAGAACAATATTTGAGTAAACACATCTTTGATCCAGCTTACGTCACCGAAGTACATGTACTCTATGTTCGTTGTTTCTTCAATTTCTGACGGAAACACATACCGTGGACCCGTATTTATGAAACCGTTCTCATGCTCGAGCATGGATTTTGTGCTCAAGCCTAATTTCTTGTTCCGGTTATAGATTAATAAAAAAAATCTTCTTTTATCACTGATTTGGAAAAATTGAAGGCCGTATACTGTCTCCAAACTTTAATTTGACGTTTTGATCGTTTGACTTAAGTGAGTTAAGCATGAGAACGGTTTCATGAATACGGGCCCAAATGTCGCTTGTCCTGTGTTCGAATTTTGTGGAATTATAAGGTAAACATATCCTGTCGCTATTAGTCCCGAATTCGACTCCTACTGGAAGCACTCACTGCCGTCAGTCCATGGTTCGATTTATTACAGAAGACATTTTGGTACCATAAACATTGTCACCAACGTGTAACCGCTTGCACGTATAAGGTTAAAGACAAAAGCATGACGTCATGATCGGTAAAATAGAGGTACCCACTTGTGACGTCACATACATGTTGCTAAGCTGCTCAGCAATCGGCGAAGGCGGAGATAATCAGTCTCTCCCCTGATATTTACTTCATTTGCTTAAATCTTCGATTACCACAATGAATATCATGTTATTCTTGATATTTGTGGTAATAATGTGTGCCATGCACCAAGGGCCTGCTGTATATCGGGACCTTACGTGGTAAGTTTGAACCAGACATGGTAACACTAAGATAGGATCCTATATGATATTCTTTGACTTGACATTACGCAAAGATGAACATCAATAACATGTTCAAGTTTACGATTGTGTTGCCATTGAATGTTTAGAATTATTTACCCCTAACTTTACAATTCTAACTCTGTAGCATGGAGCCCGAACCAGGATATGCCAAAAGATTGTTTTATTATTTCACCGCAAGTGAAATTGAGAAAGTCTGTCCAACGGTTACCGATCTGACATGGGTAAGGATTACATAGTTTTTAATGTTAATGACTGTCATGAAAACGTCAACAGTTTGTGTTTTACTAAAAACTAAGTAAGCTCATGTTGATGATGATGTTTAACTGATTATATTCTTCATAGATTTATTAATTAAATACCTGGTATATTTTACGCGTATGCTTTTCTTGTGTGTATTTCGCAATATTATCAGCCACCAGCTATGCTGTGTTAGCGTCCAGTTGTGACAAAAATGGATTTCTTCTCCGTTGTCCGTACATCTGTATCTTAGGAATTTGCGGGTCTGGAACATTGAATGTTTGTTTTAAAGAACAATTCCCTGGAAATTATTACGAACTTGATTCATTTTAGCGAATTAGAACTGCGGTATTCTATTGTCTGCTGTGGATGCTTCTTACCCTGATGTTGGGCTATGCGCCGTCGATCGGAAAAACCGTCAAGGAGAAATTGTCAGCCGCCGTGTCAATGTTCCAAGAATGGAGAGCTTGTAAGTAACCAGCGGAGGTTAAATTATTGACTAAAGCAGCCGTCTAATGAACGTATCAGTTTTCTCACTTTCAGTTCTTGTTCTGTTTACCCACTTATGAATACCTTTTCGAAAATTAATGTACTTTTTTATGAACCTAGTGTTGTAAAAACTACCTTAGCGCGCCACCTTGCGGATGATACACGTTTGCTAGCTTGGAAACCATTTCAGAATCTTGCATACCAGTGTTCTCAGAGCAATGTTTTAATTAAATATTAAAGCGAATTGTTTGGTAACGTACAGTGTAATTGTAATCTTGTCAGACTTTCATCTCAGAGTAGCTCTTTGGTCGTGTTTAAAGAACGGGAACCACTTTCTATAAGCCCGGTAATTTGTCAGATTTGTGTGTCTCGAACCAGCCAGATAGGTAACTGTTAGTTCCGGGGTCCATTCTGATAAAATCTCAGGATGCGTAGAAAGTAATGTTTTGTGTGTCGAAAACTGAAACCTTAGATTTCGAAAATTTGTCTTGACATATTAAATATTTATTTGTGCAGGTCCTTCCCTCTGCCGTCACTGCGGTACTGCCCCGTGTCAGGTTAAAAGGAGATCCTTGTGGAAGCCCTCCGGTACTCGTAAGAAAGACAAGGCGAATTTCACAAAAAGGTCAAACGCTATGATGTTGTTTTACTATGGACTAGATCTGTCCGCGGTACTGACCAAAAAGCTGCGCTGGAATGACCTTTACTTGGAGAGGAAGCTCGTCCAGCATTTCGAGGAGGAGCATTTGCGGTTGTTCCCACTCTGCATCCAGCGTCATATCAACTACTGGCACCCTGTCCCTCGCTAGGTATGTACTCTGTCCCTCAACTGGTACTATGTCCCTTGATAGGTTGGTACTATGTCCCTGCTAAGTAACTGTCACTCACTCGCAAGGAACATTGTCACTCACTATGTCCCTTGCTAGGTAGGCACTATATCCCTCTCTATGTACCATATTCCTCGCTACGTTGGTACTATATCCCTATCTTGGTACCATGTCCCTCCTTAAGTTGGTACTATATCCCTCTATTGGTACAATGTCCCTCCCTAGGTTGGTGCTATATCCCTCTCTTGGTACCATGTCCCTCCCTAAGTTGGTACTATATCCCTCCATAGATACCATGTCCCTCCCTAGGTTGGTGCTATATCCCTCTGTAGGTACAATGTCCCTCCATAGGTTGGTGCTATATCCCTCTCTAGGTACAATGTCCCTCCATAGGTTGGTGCTATATCCCTCTCTAGGTACCATGCCCCTCCATTAATTGGTACTTAATCCCGCTCTAGGTACCATGCCCCACGCTTAGTTGGTACTATATCCCACTAGCTACTCCTCCCTGACTACACTGTAGGTAGGTAGGTTTACCCTGTTTTCGCTAGGTAGGTTCCTCCCCAACATTAAAATAAATGAGATAAATTGTTTTGATTTTGAATAATCAATTTCATACATATATTTTTAATCAATTTTCCTTAATGCCAAAACTACAATGCATGACAACATATTCTGCAGTGGAGAACGGACAGATTGTGCATTACGTTTACCTGAAATTTTGTTATTTATTTATTTCATTGCAGATTCGTTTTGCCGTTCAAAGAGAAGAATGTGGATTGCAGTCGATGGTGGAATAGAAGTTTCAGATTGATGTCAGAGACTCGATTTATTTGCCTTCGTTTTTTGGTCACGATCCGATATGATTGGAATGATGTTTGGCCAATGTGATTTAGTACCTTATATTTGTTTTATTGAATTGTAACTCTATGGATCTTGACCACTAGTGGTTTCGTGAAGAACTGAACCGATACCTGATAAATTGGCCATTATAACTTGGCTAGCATTGTCCAGCATTGGTCCAGTTTATAAATTTCGATGGTGTTTGTTTGATTGGTCAGTTGCTAACATGTTTCTATTGGCCATTAGGTGATTTGAGTAGTTGTGGAGCTGAAAAGTTGGCCAAGTAGCATTGGTCAGTTCGTAGTCGATTCGCCTTGTGTGGTTCCACACTGTTTGCGGCTATCATTTCGAACGTTTCTAACTCTGTCACATCTTGAAAGCTATCGGCCCCTCGTACATTTATGCTAAGCTTAGTATTGTGGCATATCAAAATAAATTGATTCTGCAATGACCGCTAATGGCATGGTTTGGTGGTGTTGTTGTGGTCAGTTATACATTCGGTCAAACTGACCCACAGGTTTTGTAAAATTACCAACATTGTATTAGTCAGTTTTACTTTTGCGAATTTGTGTGGTAACAATCACGTGATCAATAAAATTCTTCAAATTGATTTTCGTGTTCATGTTATATTTTTGTAGCCATCGTTATAAAAAATGTCATAGATTCGTAAAAACGTATAAAATGTCATGAATTGAAGCGAGAGTTTGCTTATATTACCGATACCTCGACCCGTATTCACGAAACCATTATCATGCGCAAGCATGGATTCTGAGCTCAAACAAACTCTGTTACTCGCTTAAATAATGGGACACGATCAAAATATCAAATGTTAACATTGAAAATATACTTCGGCTGTAAAACTCCATAATTCTTCCAAATTATTGACAAATTGTTTATTTTACATTTATCACTGGAACAAGATATTGGCTTGAGCACAAAATCTGGTTTTGAGCATGAGAACGTTTCCGTGAAAACGGCCCCTTGATTTACGGCCATCCTCTAAATTCTTTATGTATCATGTTATATTTGAAGTAGCTGATTTATCTGTCTTTATCTCCGTACTTTACGGATACACTGTCATATCTGACTATATCATGAAGTCCTCACTTATGTTCGGTATAAAATTAATCAACAACGCCGTCACGTCCTTAGCACTTTCATCAAAGAGATTCTTCATGTTTATCTTACCACACTATTTTATAAATAAGATTAAAAAACCCCACCAAAATCGTAGAGAATAGAGACGAAAGGATATATATGAAATTAAATTATTGTGAGGTAGATTAAATCGCTTAGCATTGAATAGCTTATTACAAAATGTAAAAGAAATATGAAATATCTACATATAATAAAATGAAATTGGGAGAGAGAGACAGAGATAGATTTTAGTCTTGCTTGTTTCAGAATTGAAACTAAATTAAGTTAACAGACTTATCACAATGTTATATAACAATGTTATAAAACAGACTTGTAACAATAACAATGTTATATAACAGACGTATACCAATGTTATATAACAATGTTATATAACAGACTAATAAAAATGTTATATAACAGACTTATAACAATGTTATTTAACACACGTATAACAATGTTATATAACACACGTATAGCAATGTTATATACCATACTTATAACAATGATATATAACAGACTTATATCAATGTTATATAACAAACTTATAACAATGTTATATAGTACACGTATAACAATGTTATATAACACACTTATAACAATATTATATACCAAACTTATAACAATGTTATATAATAAACTTATAACAGTGTTAACCCAGGTGACTATAAACACACTCATTACTCGCTACGTGTACATGTATACAGTTCTCAATTCAGTTTTGTTACCTTCTGTATGCAATTGCTAAAAGATTCACATTCTGGCAAAATCTATTCTGCATGTCATAAACTGTATGTGGGGAAGACACTGATGCCATAATCTTCTGATTTTTGTTTCTGAGTGGCATCTACTTTCTGTTTCACTGTTTGATAAAAAAAGAAAACCAGCATCACAACGAATGATTCATCAATCACAGAAAATATCATTGCATAATACCAGTGTGTCCATCATGATAAGAATGAAACGATAAGGTCACACAAAATTAATATGTGTACATAGTATACCATGCAAAATAAACTGAAGAAAAGTCAATGGCAAATAACCAGTGAAAAATGAATCAATACAAGACTGACAAGGGTGATTGTCTAAGTTTTTAAGTATTATGACAGTATTTTTTTTTCTTCATAAACATATACATTTATACATATTGAATTTCTCTTTCACGGGTGTGTAATACTGCACAATTCAATTAATTCAACACTCAGGGCTGGTAGATTTAATATTTCCATATTTACTATGAAAACATAGGTTGGGCTAGTAGAATGTTTAAAAAATCAATTTGCGGACTAGTTTGTGAAAATGAAATTGTACACCTCAAAACATGAAAAATGAGTAGAGATAAAAAAAAAATCATTTGCAAAAATATAAAATAGGGACACCTTAATGGACTAATTTTGTTTTAAACATTGCACAGTGCATCAAATTATTAGGGTATCTATTTGGCAAGGCCTATACATAGTTTCAGAATTTCACAAATAAAATATTTCAAATTGAAATAATTCCAATACTATAACTACTCATGGAAAAATGCGATACTGACCAAATTGATTGACTAGAGCGTAATTGTATTATAATTTTATAGCATTTATAATTCAATAGTATTACTTACTGTCACACTCAGGAGAATTTCAGGTGGACTCTCAAATTAACACATAATACAAATATTCACACAAGTAGGTAAATTCAAATTTTATTATAATATAATAATATTGTATTTGTGTTCTCATACGAGTGGTTAATATAAGCCAGCAACTTGAGCAGTAGTATGAATGTATTAAGGTCATAGGTTTCCATACTGTTTATTATTGGAAGTTGACTATTCGACTATTCGTTGTTTTTTTGTTAATTGTTCTGCCCATTACACAATTTTTATTCATGGTTTGATTTTTAAAGCATTTGGTCATTAATCTCATTATACAATAAAATATACATGTAACTTGAAATATTTGCTGTTCATGCTCATATTTTACAGAATATTTTTCTTTCTCCCGAAGAACTGCATCATACTTAAAAAGATGTGCCCCACATTCTTGAGATAATGCAGGTTGATTTTATTGAAATACAGAAAACCTGACTTAATAATAATAATAATATACAGCATTTGATATAGCGCCCTATCTAGCTAACATACGCCACTATCCTTTACAGTACATATATATAGATATACAATTAATACAATTAGCATATACATAAATCAATACCATGATTTTCAGGCGCTTACTACTGGCCCTATGCCACCTGGCTAATATATCCCTATGTGTGTATACATGCGTGTTGTAGGAGTTGTGTGGGCGGGAGAAAAACACCTTCTCTGCATATCAATGCGTATACGAACTCGGGAATCGAACCCCGGCCGCCTGTGTGGAAGGCCGGACTTACTCGACCGATGCACTTGTTTTGGAAAAATGATCCACGAGTTACGGTCACTGACGCTCCCTGCACCCCTGGACTCATCATCGACACTCCATGGTTACGCTCTCTGCACCCCTGGACTCATCATCGACACTCCATGGTTACGCTCTTTGCACCCCTGGACTCATCATCGACACTCCATGGTTACGCTCACTTACGCTCTGTTCAGAGAGCAAAAGTGAGCGTAACCCCTGGAATTTCGAGGATGCCCTGGAATATGTCATGACAAAATCGAAGGTTCAGTGTGCGCTACCTTGTTGATGAGAAAAAGAAGATATAAACATAAAAAAAAAATATCGCGGTCGCGTAACGGTAAAAAATGACTGGCTTTGAAGTCGGGTGTCGCTTCTTTGTAATTTCCAGGAACAGGTATCCGTCTGGTGATAAGTCAGTTTTTTTTACCCGAGAATAATAAAACAGCTATCTTTGTGCCTTCGATTTTGCTTTGACATATTCCAGGGGTGCAAAGAGCGTTTTTGTGCGTAAGATATCGAGGATGAGAGTAATGGCGCATGCTTCAGCTGCTGAGTGTATGATTTCACACACTTACTTTCTCAGCATACCCATCTTACTGTTCACAGGGACCTGGTTATTTGTTAACGCTATAGTTATACCCAAACAAAGATGTTAAGAGACTTGAGAGTTATTTAACACATTTTAGGGATTTATATTAACTCTCGGTAAAAATGTCATCCCCGAAGTGTTTTTTTTATCCCTTAAGAGTTAATATTACTCTGAACATCTTAGTTCCCCGTCGTGTGCTCGTTCAGTAGTGGCTTACCTAGATTTAAGAAGCTAATGTGATCAATGTTAGTGTATGTTTAATACATGCATCGGATGTTTCATGTGACATCAACATTCCTGATAATACTAAAATTGAAAAAAATGAACTTAATAATTTTATTAATCTGGTTTATTTTTTTTTAAAGAGATACACAAATAAGTTCCATGATATTGAAACTGAATTCGAAACTTTTGAAAGTTCAGGATTATTCAGAAAATATTTTTTGCACTAGCCCGAGTTTCCTCTGTCCCTGACATTTTGACAGATGGATGTCTGGAGTGGGGATCTACACTGTACCTTGTATCTGTCAAAATGTCGAAGTCTGGTGTCAGGGCCAGATGCAACTCGAACTATTTTTGCACTTGAAATATTGTTATGAAAATATGTATAAATCAGTTTATAATCTACACTATTATGTAATAAAACACAATCAAGATGTGATGATAGCTGTAGTATTGCTTAAGCCCGAGATATATGTTCAGCTTGTACCACGGACTAATCTAATTCCGTGGATGTACATTTCATTACTTTGTAGCCTCGGCCTATTGTAAAATACCGATTTAGAAATTCTCATAGTTGGTCGTAGAACAATATTGGCTTTTAGAAACAAAATTGTACTGTTTTCAAACTCATCTTTAACAAAGTTTTCTTGCATCGTTAATTTTCATTATTTTTGTTCAATATTTGCAAACTAACTAGGCTTTCGACATTTTACCAGATAACAGTATAAAGCTTCGTGCAGACAGAGATCAGCACTGCGTATAAAATTCCCGTGATATTCAAACGCACACATGATTAGGAACTTTGACCCAGATGTAAACAAGATGGAGAGACTAGTTTCGGTATTGGAGTCTTATCGAGGCAAGGACAGGATCATTCGGTTAACCGGATTTGTCGCAACATTTCTTGCAGGTACAGCGAAGGGAAAGTCTGCCCTCCATTTTAAAACGATCGCCACCGAACTTGCAGCATGTCGAACGGTACTTCGACTGTTCGACGATACCTCAATGCTGATGAGCAATCTGGTATACGGGACAGGATCAAAGGTAAAGAAATAGTACGCCGTGGGTCAGTATGTGGGACAGTCCAGATGGTGACAAGTTTCAAGTTTTATTTTTACACTCACGCCACATGTATACGTGCGTAACAAGAGGTCAAATATTAAATAGTATACATTGATGGACATAGTACACACATCATATATATGTGTCATAGTATGTGTGTACTATGTCCATCTGTGTATACTTTGTAATATTTGCAATACAAATCCATTTAAATAATTCTTGTAGCTAACTTATTTTAGATATTAAAAAGCTTGGTTACTCTTTGTATAGATCTACTTACTTTTGTTAAAAGTACCGTGTAACACCTTTCATTTTGATATCAACATTACTAAATTATTATAGTTGGGTCGACTTAAAAATAATTTGGTATATAAAGTTAGCAAACAACACTTGAAGTTATAATAATAAAATTTGTTTTGAAAATACTGAAAATTTAAGGCGGTGATCGATTTAATTAAGTTTTCTTTCAATAATGGCGATTTTGTCCCTTTCAGCAGAGACACAGAAATAACTCTATAATTGTAAAACAACAGATTAACAGATAACGTTGAATTTATTTATTCTATCTCTCCATTGATATTTAAACACAACGAAGTAATACAAAGCCGTTTGTGTCAATTAGTTTTTAAAAAATTGGGATTTTTCTACACGTGGGGCAGAAATCCTGAATAGCACATTTAGAGTCTTGTCTAAGAGCTACAACAGATACATTAGTACATTGGTATAGATAGTGGTATTCGTACCCAACACAGTTATAACGTAGAGGACATAACCTTTCCTCAAAGTGATCTACAAATGTAGTTGTACAATGTACAGTACACACATACTGATAAAAAGTGTCCTACTTTTTGGTACATGTTGTAGGATCACAGGGTCCGGACAAATAAGATTATGGATTATGTACAGATGTATAATAATCTGCTTAAACCACAGGGATTTGACATAATATCAATAAGATATAGTCTAGATGAAAAAAAAATCACTCTTTATACATGTGTTTTAATAGTTTAGAGGGTGTTTTGCTTTTATCTAGACTGTTTTAACTTCAAACTTCTGTGCTAAAACTTACCATAATCGCAGAGATTAAATTATAATCGGTCGTCTAGCTGGAGCATGCAATTATGGTCAGTTTTAGCTGTTTGGTTGAGTGGTTTAACCAAACATGTAGGAACTATATCATCGTCCGTCAATTCACCTATGATATAAACAAGGTTGCTAAGTTCATTGCCCTAGTAAAATTAAACAATGACACACAGATTTAGTTTGTCAGACACTTTACCATCCAGGGCATGACTCGATAAATTCCTAGTGGGTTGGACTGTAAACACTACGTTTTTAACATTCAGAGTCTGTACAGTGTTTGATAGGAAACAGGTTGTTTCGCCCCAAATCCTGGTCGCCCTGGGTTGTTACGCACCAAGTTGTTTCGACCTAAAATTATTTCTAGGGCAAAATTTCTTTAGCACTCATTAGTCGTGTATGACTTATTCCGTCTTTGCGTACTGCAGAGTTATCTTCTCTTGGGAGCAGGTATCAATTGTTACGTCATTGGTTTGTGCGAGAAAATTAAGTCGTTTTTCTCAAAAACTGATGACGTTACTCTCACAAACAAATGATGTAACAATCAATACCTGCTCCCAAGGGAAGATAACTCTGCAATACACAAAAACGGAATACGGTCTCATTTGAAGTTTCCCTCTAGGTCTCCCAAAGTCTTTTTTGTCAAAAGTCTTGTTTGATTCGTATGCATGTGGTTGACCAGATCTGCATGCAATATTGTATACACCTCGCACAATTCTTCGTATGACACAATTGTTCTTATTATATAATTAAAAAAATCTTGCAATCTCATAGGCCGAATCCTATACACGTGACCAGTCCTCAAAATCTCCTGTAGACTGGTTATACTGTGAATATGGATTTCTACATATAAGATATATGGAAATTGCCTTTCTTCTTTTGACAGGGAGTTAGAACCTGGGTTGTTGCGGTGTTGGAGGGCGAGCATATTTAAAAAGGGCAGATTTTTATTGTACATATAGGATTACTAGCTGTGACTAGAGGGAATTCCCTTTAGCTAAGTGGTAGAGCGTCCTACTAGGAACCTAGAGATTGTAGGTTCAATATGTAATGGGAGAGGGAAAATGCACTGCTAGACCAGGATTCCGACCAGGGACCTTCAAAACCATAGCGAAATGTTCTGTAATATAATAATAAAAAAAATATGAGGTTCTTATATACCGCTTTATCACAACCTAGTTCGAAGGTCGTCTCAAAGCGGTTCACAAATCGTTATCCCTGGTTATAGTGCCTTAGCAACCAGCCAATATCTTTCTCAACTCCCTGAGGTGCATACAGCCCAATGCTGCCATTTTGATGCTCACAGCTAGCATTCAACAATTCTAGCACTGCCCATCCACATACTTATTTACAGCTGAGTAGACTGGAACAAACAGCGTAAAGTATCTTGTTCAAAGAGACAATGTACTCGAACCCCCAACCCTTCGATCACGAGACCGTCGTTCTACCACTTGACTACAATGCCTTCATATCTGACCAATTCAGCTATCTGGTCACCTGCATATCCACCTAATCCAGCTGTGCAACATTTATTAACATTTAAGTATCCATTTATTAACATATTTCTCTCCTGTCAAACTGTCAATGATCGACAAATTTTATCAACAACAACATTGTATTGATATACATATTGCCTGAAACAACTCTTAACTCATTCACCCCTGACATTTCATAATGAACTATTCCAACCTATGAATTGGAAGAGTTCAAATGTGTTTTCAGGGGTGAATGAGTTAACATATATTGTAGGTGGCAAAGAAATACTGATCACAAAGTTAAAAAAAGTACTGTAACAGCTTAGGCATTAAAGGGTGAAGTACTGGCTAATTACTGGCAAGCTAGCTTTTCCAGTGATGCGGTATAACCCAGGGACCCACTCACTAGTTCAGCAATGTCGAGCGTGGTCAGTAGTTTAATGGTTGACCGCCTGCATGTTTGATTTGGTGGCAGCTGGTGACTTTGTGATCATGTAAGGCCAGTTCCCGGTGGTCAGATAAGGTGCATAGATACACAGGGAGGACTCGTGTGATTCCCCAGGCATCACATGTCCACTGATAAAAACCGACATTGACCAATGGAGTACATTTTATTTTTTCAAGGACTGGGTGTTTCTAAAATAGAATGATGTTGCGTCTTCAAACAATGCACCTTCCCGCTTCCGTAGCTTTTTTGTTGTTATTTTTTCAGATTGCTTACATTACTGTTTTGAAAATAATAAAACAACGGTAGTCTTTAACTTCGGTTGATACCAGTGGACGGCAACCTCGGTTAATGTATCATTTCTCGGGTCGATAAATCAAGCTATTGACCTTAGCCAGAGGCTATAATTGAATACTATACTGGCCACGATAACTTAATATCATAATAACAATACTGTGGATGGTTGTCCCTCTAGTGGAACAGGAATAATTAAGAAAGCAAGAAAAAAACTTTTCAGCCAAAAAAAATGTTTATTTGCAGTTTACTGACTGACACAGTAAACATTGATTATATTTTTCGATTTTTTAATAAAATTTGTTTATTTTGCTGAGAAATCACTGAAAGTTGGTGTTTTTAGAAAGGTGACCTTTCTAGAAATGAAAAATAAATCTTACCTACCTAGCTACAGAAATTAATGTGAGAAGGAAAACTGATATCCTCGATATCCAGGGGTTACGTATACGTTCACTTTTGCTCTCTACACCGCTGGAATATATGTCATAGCAAAATCGAAGGCTCAGTGTGCACCACCTTGTGGATGAGACGAGAAGACTGGTTTGTTTTTTACTTGTGCATGAAACTTCAAATCTTGAGGTCGCATAACTTACAGGTCATCCTCGATAATCCGGTGAGTGTAACCACTGGATATTGAGGGTGCTTACAGGTAATTGGTTGCAATTGGTTGGGATTTTTACCTGAATTCAATCAAACAGCTAGCCGTGTGCCTTCAATTTTGCTATGACATGTTTCAGGGGTGTAGGGAGCGAAAGTAAGCATAACTTCTGGAGTGTCAAGAATTGGAAACTGCAAACAAACAGTTTCTTGAGAATCGCCTTGCTTACTTATCACAAATAACATTTTTTCTTTCGTTTCAGGAGCCTGTCACAGCGCTACGTATCCTGCAACTAATTGGTAACTTCGTCAACCAACTTTACTACCCAGTGGAACACATTGCATGGCTGGGCAGCAAAAATATCATCAACGTTGAGTCCGGCAAATATATGCTGTTTGGACTCATGATCTGGGTGACTTCCCTTACCACGGAAATTACCAAGTAAATGAAATTGTCCTGTGTTAATCATGTGCGGAAGATTTTAATTGTACATAGGATCACGGGCAACTTCTAGCTTTGTGCTGAAGGGAATTTAAGCTAAATGTTAACGTTAGAGGTGTAAGACAATGTGATCCTTCGGGGAAACAAATGGTCGTATTTATTTAAGCTCGCTTATACAATGGACAAGTGAGCTCAGTTTGTGGTGTAATGTCAGTCATCCATCCTTTCATCTTGTGTCCGTCCATCCTCTGTTCTGTCTTAATTTGTTCTTTAAAGAATCGAAGTTTATGGTAGAGTATTTGATTTTTTTTTTCTGTCGCTGACCTTGACCTGTTTTCAAGGTCACAGAGGTCAAATATGTTACAGATGGTCTAGAGGCATGGTATTTGGGTATTGCAAATACACCAGTAATGAATATTTTTCTGTAGCCCTAGTTACCTCCGGCCCTGACATCAGACTTGGACATTTTGATAGATAGATGTCTGGTGTCAACTATCTGTCAAAATGTCTCAGTCTGTACGTGTGATGGCCAGAAGAAGCTCGGGCTAATTCTTTAACCCACCATCACATCACCCTTCAGCCGTGGTCCTTTGCTCCTTGGTCTGTCAGTCTGTCGTTAGTCGTCTGTCCTCAAACAATTCTTGTTATCACTATATTTCTCAGGAAGTACTAGAAGGATCTTTCTCAAATTTGATATTTGGATTTTGCCTTGGTCTATAGTTGTGCATATTTAATTTTGAGAATGATCTGATAGATAAAATTACTGACAGGCAGCCATCTGACATATAAAATGGCCGACAGGCAGCCATCTTGGATTTTGACATTGAAGGTTTGTTATCACTATTTCTTAAAAGTACTGGAGAGATCTTTCACAATTTTGACATACATGTATGTTCCCTTTGGTCTGTAGTTGAGACTGACTTGCTAAACAATATGGCTGATAGGAAAAACTTCACAGATCTGTATTATATTGCAATGATCAGTTCTATTTCTTTCACATGAAGTACTGTACAAAGAAATATGTGAAATGACAATCTCACTTTGGAGGCCGTCTTTTATACACAGCAGAATCAATTTAAGATCAAAAGTTATTTCACAGTGCATTTACTGTGACTGTATCAAACAGATAAGAGAAAAGAAGATAAAAGATCAAACTGACATAGAACTAATGAAGATGGTACAATGGTGGGCGCCAAGATCCCTCTGGGATCTCATGTTCTGTAGTACCAGGCAAAGCCAGCTGTCAGTAATTTTACTGTTCTGGGAGCTTAACTCTGTACTTCACATTTAATTTGTAGAAATGCATTGTAAATTTTTAAATCAAGAAATTTAAATAAAAATAAAAAGTTCATGCCTACCGACCTCCAACCTACCTTTTTTAGGTCACCTGAGCGTTGGCTCAAGTGACCTATTGCTATCTGTCTTCGTCCGTCGTCATGCGTTGTGCGTTAACATTTTTCATTTTCAACCTAAGCTGAAATACTGTTGAAGAAATTTCATGAACGCTTCATGGGAATGTTACTGACATCTCCCTGACCAAGTGTTGTTATTTTTCAAGTTGGTCAGAAATCCAATATGGCCGCCACAGCCGCCATTTTGAAAAAAACTATTCCAAACTTAAAGTCAAGTTCTACTGGGCCAATTTAACTGACATTTGGTAGGAATGATCGACTTATGGTACTGACAAAGTGTTGTTGTTTCGGGTCAATCAGAAATCCAATATGGCCGCCACAACTCAAAATTTGAAAAAAACCTATTTCAATTAAACTAAAAGTCAAGTTCTTATAGGCCGATTTACTGAAACTCAGTCTAGTAGTGATCAAGTAATGGTCCTGATACGATAAACTTAAACTTATGCATAAACATTATTTATTCAAATTGGTAGGGATGATTGACATCATTATCTCCACTTCATATCTCAACAACAAAATTAAATACTGTAGGACTCGGGTGATCGTTAAGGCCCATGGGCCTCTTGCTTTCTTGCATGGTACGTCCTGAAACACACTTTTTAAAACGAATGTTTTTAGACTTTTTTAAGTTCCATAAGGCCCTGCTGTCCTGATACTTTGTCAGTTATTAAGGTACACTGTACATTTAGGTAGCTAAGATGGAGTGCTATTATATTTCCTTGCATGAATGACCTTGGCCTGCTTACAAGGTCACAGAGGTCCTTAATGTTGTCATAATTTCAAATCCTATATATTTTCTTATCGGGTATGAGTAACATATACAATCCTGCTATAAGGATTAACTCATAGGATGTTGCCACCATAAGGATTTAGGTTTAGTCCTATGGTAATGACATGGAGANCCCCCCCCCTTTACCCTTTACCCTTTAACCCCCTAAAACCGCATTCATTTATATATGAATCGCAAATAAATTTGCAATACCTTTTTCTTCATTGATATTTTCTATCTCTTTCCCACAGGGACCTGTGCCTTATGACTTTGGGAAAATAATTTAATTTTTGCATTGATTTTGGGAAAATACAGTGGAAATTATGGAAGGGAAGGGGGCGGCCTTATAGTGGCCCAAAATTCACCGTTTAAAAAATTACTCACCATGATCCTTGAATCAAATCATGAAATGGCATATTTAAATCAAGGATGTTGTTCTGATGGAATCTGATCTAAATAAGGAGATATATAATATATTCAAATAAGAAGTTTTTCCATGATTGCTTAAATCTCCGGGTGAGCAGTATAGGTTGTTTTGACCTTTCCTTGCTTACTATATTGTATATATCTTTTCCTTGAAATTGCACAGATGACAATATTTCAATATTTGTGATTGCAGGAGCCTGATAAAGATCCGTTTGGCCCAGATAGAGATTGGCAGTGTGAAGAAACAGCAATACCTTGAGGCTTCAGAAGAAAGGTTTGTGTAATACACTTCCTGTGTGTTTTGTCTGTGAAAAATATACACAGATAGACATATGATAAACTGCAGTGTAGGTAATTGGTTAAAAGTCCATAACCAATCATCATTATCTCTCAAACCATTGACCATTATGGACTGATCGATCGTGAAATGGAAGGGGAACAGTTTCTAGAAACAAACGTTAACTAATTATTTGATGACAGCCCTCCTAGTTTGCCAAAACATGTAAACTGGATTATATTAACTCATTCACCCCTGAAATTTCATAATGGTCTATTCTAACCTTTGAATTGGAAGAGTTCAAATGTGTCTTCAGGGGTGAATGAGTTAAAGTTGCCGAGACTCTCCGTTTGGTGTTGTCTGGTCATCTATTCTTTTTCTTTTGGATTTCAATTACCCTTATGGTTGGACTATAAGTAAAGTGAATTCCATTCAGGAATCCATCATCTTGGGTCCAAGTGTAAGGTTTAGATCTACACTTGCTGCAGTGTATAAATCTAAGTAAATATAAAAATAGGTTTTTAGGTCATCTCAGCCACAGGCTCAAGTGACTTATTCCAATCATCTTTCGTCCGGAGTGGCTTTGTTTGAATTGTTAATTTCAGTACCCCTGTATTAACGATTCACGCTTGGGGAGGGGGTAGAGTTTACTATAGTTTATTTAGGGAAAAAACACTTTTGGGTATATTTTGTCCATTTTCAGTAGGACATTATTCAAACTTAGTTGGAATAATTGTGATAAATTAAAATATCAATTTGATGATATGAGAAATAAGTCCCGTCCTTGCCCCGGTGGCTGGAGGGGTGGGGCCCGAATGGGGAAAAATATAATTAGGGTTAAAAAAATCTTCTGTCTCCGACTCAGATGTACTACAATCAAATACCCCTAATGGATTGAAAGGTCCTTAGGTGCTTGAATGAAAGTGTAATCTTCATTACCCCTGAGTCATCTGTTCTCCCTAAATTGGGAGGGGGTAAACTCTACTATAGTTTAATATCTAGGGAATAACAATATGTTAGGGATTTTTTTCCCTCTTCTCAGCAAGAAATTGTTAAAACTTTGTTGGCATAGTTTTGATGAAATTGAAATAAAAAAGTATCAGAAGGTAAGGTCCTGACCTACCCCTGGGGTTGGCCAAAGACGAAAATTGGCTTAGTGGCAATATAGATATCATATTTCTCTGTAGCAAAATAATTCATTTTAATAGAATTTATTGTAACTGGGTGGTGGAGTGGCGCAGTGAATAGCGCACTTGCCTTTCACCAAGGCGGCCGGGGTAGATTTACTGATCCGACATGAAAAGGTATGAGGTCATCTGCCCATCACGTTGGTTTTCTCTGGGTACTCGGGTTTCATCACCACACTAACCCCCCCCCCCCCCCCCCCCCCCCAAAAAAGATTTTTTTTTTATACAAAAGATGAACATACATAACATGCCTCAAACAACCAATACAATCACTAAAAACATATTTTTTCAAACTTATTCTGTTTTACTTTACATTTTTGATGCCACGTGACCAAAGTCTCATCATAACTTTGGGAAATACCTTCCGCAATGCGATATCTCGTCAAGTCATGTGATATGGCTCATGCCCTGTAGCTAATTTCCATGAAAAACATGGGTTGGTATAGAAAATGTTTGAAAATACTGTTCATAATGATCTTTGAAACATGTTATTGATATACCACCTAGTGCATAAAAAATAGATCTTTCGATCCATGTGCGACATGTGTGTAAAAGTGACGATTTGATTCTGAAATATCAGTTTGAAGAGCGACCCTGGCGTGGGTCACTTATTTCCCGCATGTTATAGAGGGACAGAGTTCTGACGTTAATCGACGCCAGACCGATATAAAAAGAGTCAATAAAACGTCAGAATAATTCGGACTACCCTAACCATTATGCTGCATGTAACTTGTTTTGGGTGGTCAGGTGGCGCAGTGGATAACACACTCGCTTTTCACAAAGGCACCCAGGGTTCGTTTCCCCGATTGGACGTAAAAAGGTATGACGTCACGTGCCCAACAACATGGGTTTTCTCCGAGTACTCCAGTTTCCTCCCAGGTTAAGACTCCATGCACATCTGGGCCAACAAGAGTAATCAATTTAAGTAATATAACTTGTTTCATGATTGTTGTAAAATAAATAAATTTTATATTTAGATATATGTAACTTCTTTTCTGTGAAAAGCTGGTAAATGTATGTTTTACAGACATATTTTATTTTTTAATAAATGCGTTTAATTTTTTCTTTCATTACAGAAATGGTGTTACGGAACAGTTCCAGGCGATGTCCGACCAATTGAAGGCTTTGAGGGCCAAGTCTAGTGATGCCTATCTTCTTCTTTTCCAAAGTATGTTTGACTTAATGAATGCCGTCAACTGGTTGCCTCCAGGAATATTATGGTCTGGTAAACTGTCTACAGCCCAGAGTGGAGTTTGTGGTATGATTTCAACTGGTATAATGCTTTACCGAGGATGGCCTGCTGAAAAAGACAAGAAATCGTGATCATAAAAATGCTTTGAATTGTCCTTCATGACGAGGGGAAATAGAGTCTTGATTTGCTTATGTCAAAGAAAGTTTTAAAATTGTTTCATGGAAAGTTTAAGAATTTCTTCTGTCACAGTTGATTTTAAAATTGTTTGTGTCATATAGGATGTTTTGAATTGTATGTCTTGAAAAGTCTGTGTGAAAGAAAGTCTTGAAAATAATCAATATTCAAAGTAAAAAATAATGTTTGATACCATAGTGTATCTGATGGTAACATTTTGCTTCTGTGTCACTGAAATGTTTCAAACGGCACATGACATGTGTTTGTAAAGTGTGAGTTTTGGTACGGACTGAAATAAAACATACAGTGTAAATATCATCATACTAGAGACATAATGTGCCATTTTTTAAAGGTCAAGTTGCATAGATGATATATCTGGTGATATATTGCCTTTTTAATGCTTTGAAATGACATTAATTTCAGTTTACATTTTTTTGTTGCAATAGGTTCAGATTACTGCTTTGAGTTTAAGGTTTGATTTCGTTTAATTAAACTATTTTCATTTTAACTTAATTTGACCTTAAATTTTGTTGCAATCATGTTTATAATATAGTTTAAATTGAAGTGTTTATGGTGCTGAATGTAAATGTGAGATGTAATCAGTATTATTATTTTATCTTGTGCCATCTCTCCTGTATCGTCGATATCAAGGGGTTACCTCACTTTCGCTCTCTACACCCCTGGAATATGTCATAGAAAAATTGAAGGCACGCGGCTAGCTATTTGATTGTTGTCAGGTAAAAGTCCTGACCAATCACTAGGCTGATGCTTGTTCTTTGAAGATTACAGAGGAACGAAACCCGACTTCAAAGCCAGAAAGTTTTACTGTAACGCGACCGCGAGATTCTTTTGATGTACATCAAAGGATCAAACTGGTGCACACTGAGCCTTCGATTTTGCCATGACATATTCCAGGGGTGCAGAAAGTGAAAGTGAGCGTAACCCCTGGCATCGACGATGTCTCCCCTAAATATCTAATTCTGTTAAAAAGTAAAAGAAATGCTACCCTGAAAGATGTTTCTTTGTATAGTCAAAGTATATAAAATATCTTATACTATTGAACTGAAATTAATTGAAGCAGGTTCTTGTCAGCCTATATACAACATGTATATAGATGTATTTCAAATATATGCTTTTGGAAATTGCTAGTACTATTTCTATAGAGTCGAGCAGTGTGAAAAAAAAAATTCAAGGTAAAATCATATTTGACAATGATGTCTATTTTGATATGTTTCTAATTTTTTATTTGGATTGAAAAAAATGCATTGGCTTTGACAATGTGGCTCTGAATACAAGCAGCTTTTTAGGTTTGCTTCGGTTAAGTATAATAATCTTGTCCAGTATGTATATCTAGCACTCATCAAGGTGGAATGGAGCCTCGAACGTCTCGCCATGTAACTAAACCATAGGGAAGGGAGCTTTAATGTTGTTCCTGGCACAAAGTGTCTCGTCCCTAAAACTTCAGGGGTTACAATCTCTAACAGTTCTACTAACCTCTGGAGTATTTCATGACAAAGTGGAAGGCATGTGGCTAGCTATTTGATTGATTTTTATTTTAAGAAAATGACCAATCGCTAGACTGCTATATATATGCCTTTTGAAGATTACAGAGGAGAGACACCTTATTTTTAAAGCTGGTAAATTTTACTGTTGTTTCTGCACGATTCTTTTTAGGTACAGAAAGTACCATACTATTTCACTTGTATATTGTATTACTTACAAGGTTGGCAAATGGAGTCTGGTATTTCGTCATGGCATAATCAAGGGTTGCAGATATATTAAGTGAGGGTATCCCTTGGCATTTCGAGGATGAAAGTGCCTCAAAGCTTGTTTTGTGGCCTGTCTGTTGTCAGCTCTTTGTTTGAAGACTCCAGTCCAGAATACATGAAGTTGTTTCAACCAATTAATGGTACATTATCTTTGTAACCTCCCTTAGCCAGTAGAACGCTGTTGTTTTAAAAAAAAATGTTACTCCCACAGGGTAAAGTGAATAGAAATAATGAGAAAAATAGTGATGAATGCTTTAAAAACATCTTTTTGTGTGTTTTATTTTACACAATAAAGTATGGGTCGTCCCTACCCAAAGCAAAATTTCTTTCGATTAAATGAAGGCTATGAATTCTTCTTTGTGATGGAGGGTTGGCACTGACCTACATCGGTAAATTGGAGTTCATTTTAAACTCATTAGACAAGTTTCCATTGACCAAGGGGGATAACTGCTGTATAAATGAATCTGAAATTGAAATTCATGGACCAAGGTATTACTTTGTTAAGTTGTTTATATCACTGCTCACTTGAGTTTTAGGGTAGGTATAATGTTTGGAGTGGATTTTAATTAAGAAAAACAATTATGACATATAAATGAAAGTGTTTTAACATTATTTTTGGTAAATAATATATAGGACTAAATGTTTTACATTGTAGTATGGTTATCCATTGTGGTACGGGAAACAACACATTCATACTTGCCAACTTTTTGAAATTTCCATCAGGGAAATTCTGTTTGCTCAAAACCAAAATTAAAATTAAGTATATACCCCCTGGAGACAAAATAACACTTTAAAACTACATGTGTTTAGTTGTTTTTTCAGATGAGAACATCAGATCTTAGAATATAGGTATAGTTTAGATAACTCTCTGGCTGAAACTACCAAATAAAAGGGTCTAAAATCGGGAGTCCCTCTCCCAAATAGGGAGAGTTGGCAAGTATGCACATTAGAGGGGATGGGGTTAGGTGAATCTTAGAAAGAGTATTTCACGAAACATCCGTAGGCAAAGGAATATAAACATTTCCAGTGTAAAGAGGGATAAATGTAAAAAAACTACTTTTCAAGCACAGGCGAATACTTTTTAACCTAATTTGTTTTAAAGTATCACAAGGTAAATTGTTTTATGCATATATGTTTAGATGTGGCCCAGAAATTATAAATTGGGTTGTACTTTATATTGAAGCAATACTCTTTAATTCTGTATGATCCTGTGCAGATTTTTTGTAATCACATTATTGATTGTAGGTAGTCTGCTTGTAATACTTTTGTGGTCAGGAGACAGTTAATCATTATTATTTGTATATCTTTATCTTTAACATTCTGCCTTTACCAAAAACCTAATAACCATGAATATATAGTACAGAGATGTATAACATACTTTTGTACCCTGTCAAGCAAGGAGACATTTTATAAAAAAATACAAAAATCATGACCTTAAAAATAAAAAGGTATGATTAAGGATACAATTTGTGATCATTAACTCATTCACCACTGATATTTTATTATGAACTATTTCAACCTTTGAATTACAAGAGTTCAAATGAGTCTTCAGGGGTGAATGAGTTAAACAAAGTGTTTTTAAAAATGTTTGACCTTTCCTGGTCACGACAGCACATGTTAAAATATTTAAGGTTTCTGCAGAAACATGTTGGAAATGTGTAAATGAGAATCATAAAACTGTTTTAAGGGTATGGCCTGAAATAATGTGCATTTTTGTATTGTATCGAGAGTGGAAGCTAAAAGTTGTATAAAGTTCAGCATATTTGTTGGCCTTGTAGCCTCTGGCTGGTATGCAATGACTTTTTTTCGTTGGCCTGATATTTGTATCCAAGGTAACCCGTTTACTGTACTTCACTCCTGTATCTATCATAGACGATATATTTCTACGCAAGTTCAATTATCTTGCAAATATTCAGATGCCAATGTACTATGGAGGACTTTATATGGAGTTGTTGTTCTAACTTTGCAATTTTAAGTCCTCTTGAATATGCCGTTTAAGGTAATTGCATTCAGGAGGCTTTAGCTATATTAGCGCACATAACATTACCTAATTCTTAAATTGGGAGATAACTTGCTACCTGATGTGTTGTCCAAATGTCAATATCAATATGGTGTTGCTAAGTATATTGACATAATGCCATATATGGTTACTCGCTCTAACTGAAAATGCACCCACGTGAGCAGGATCTGTTCAGTACACCATTTTGAGATGCATGGTGTTTATTCGATATGTTAATTAATTATCGTGAAATTTTATTTATAATTATATCAAATATACTTTATCATTCAAATTGTTGTCTGTTGCGAATGAATGATTAAAACGTATTTTTATACTATGCAGAATAAACAAATGTAATAATTCGTGTGTTTGTTTGATTCTTTACAGTAATCTTAAGAGCAAAGTTATAAATCATTTTTGAAAAGTTATTCATCATGTAATTTTGTTAAACAATACAGTATATTATTTGTAGGTATATTGTATGTAAACATTAAAATTGAGGTCAGAACCGATACTTAGCACGGCTCTGGACCATAATGTTAAACTAGAAAGTAATTTTTTCAGATTTTTCATATCATTTATAGCTTACCTGCCCCAAAACATGTGAGTTTATGCCATGACAAGGCATCTGGCGTCCGTCCGTCCGTCCGTCAACTGTTTGTTTAAACGACTTCTCCTGAAGGTCCGAAAGTCCTACAGTCTTGATATTTGGCCAGTAACATCCTGGAATAGGGCCCGACAAAGTTTGCGAATGAAAATGATGTAGGCCTACTTTCAAGGTCACAGGGGTCTAAACCTTCGATCGACTTCTTCTGAAGATCCGAATCTCATGAAGTCATGATATATGGCCAGTAGCATCCTATAATGACGTAGGCCTACTTTCAAGGTCACATGAGTCAAAAGTTAAAAACATTCAAACGACTTCTCCTGGATATCCGAAAGGCCTAGAGTCAGGATATAAGGTCAGTTCCATCCGATGATGGCGCACAGTTTGGAGATGAAAATGACCTTGACCTAATTCTGGGGTCACAGGGGTCAAATATGTCTAAACATTCAAACGACGTCTTCTGAGGATCCGAAATACCTGAAGTCATGATATATGGCCAGTAGCAACCTATAAGGTTGTATGCCTACTTTCAAGGTCAAGATATTTGGCGAGTAGCATCATATGATGGAACCCGACAACGTTTGCGAATGAAATTAAGTTGGCTTACTTTTAAGGTCACAGGGATCAAATAGGTCAAAACATTCAAACAACTTCTTTTGAAGATCTGAAAGGCTTAGCGTTATGGTAAATGACCAGTACCAGCCTATGATGGCGCACAACAAAATTGCTAATGGAAATGAGCTTGACCTACTTTCAATGTCACAGGGATGAAATAGCTGAATATCTGACAGGCCTAGAGAAATGCTATTTGGCCAGTAGCATGCCAACAAAGTTTTCGAATGAAAACGACCTTGACCTTCTTTCAAGGTCACAGGGGTAAAATAGTTGAAAACATTCAAGCGACATCTTCTGAAGATCCGAAAGGCCTGAAGTCATGATATTTTGTCAGTTACATCCTTAACATGTATGATAAAACAGGACAAAGTTTGCGAATGAAAATATGAGGCTTTTTATGTTCACTGTATGAATACGTCTCTGTACCAGAATAATGCTGTTTATGTTCACTGTATGATGACGTCTCTGTATCCAACATAATGCTGTTTATGTTCACTGTATGATGACGTCTATGTATCCAACATAATGCTGTTTATGTTCACTGTATGATGACGTCTCTGTATCCAACATAATGTTGTTTATGTTCACTGTATGATGACGTCTATGTATCCAACATAATGATGTTTATGTTTACTGTATGATGACGTCTCTGTAACCAACATAATGATGTTTATGTTCACTGTATGATGACGTCTATGTATCCAACATAATGCTGTTTATGTTCACTGTATGATAACGTCTCTGTATCCAACATAATGATGTTTATGTTTACTGTATGATGACGTCTCTGTAACCAAAATAATGCTGTTTATGTTCACTGTATGATAACGTCTCCGTATCCAATATAATGATGTTTATGTTCACTGTATGATAACGTCTCTGTAACCGGCATAATGATGTTTATGTTTACTGTATAATGACGTCTCTGTTCCAAACATAATGTTTTTTGTGATTACTGTATGATGAGGTCTCTGTCACCGACATACTAATGTGTTTTATGTCCACGGTATGATGACGTATCTGTAACCAACATAATGCTGTTGATGTTCGCGGTATGATGCCGTATCCATACACACTGTACTGACTACGAAGGTCGGTCGTCTGTCTGTACGGTACATACACATTGTACACTGACAACGGAGGTCGGTCGTCTGTCTGTTCGGTACATACACACTGTACTGACTAAGGGGGGTCGGTCGTCTGTATGTACGGTACACACACATTGTACTGACTACGGGGGTTGGTCGTCTGTCTGTCTGTACGGAACATACACACTGTCCTGACTACGAGGGTCGGTCGTCTGTATGTACGGTACATACACACTGTACTGATCACTACGAGGGTTGGTCGTCTGTATGCACGGTACATACACAGTGTACTGACTACGGAGGTCGGTCGTCTGTCTGTACGGTACATACACACTGTACTGATCACTACGAGGCTTGGTCGTCTGTATGCACGGTACATACACAGTGTTCTGACTACGGAGGTCGGTCGTCTGTCTGTCTGTACGGTACATACACACTGTACTGACTACGAGGGTCGGCCATCGGTG
>NW_018403753.1:12130-12325 GCF_002113885.1 Mizuhopecten yessoensis | reverse complement strand
ATACACACTGTACTGACTACGAGGGTCGGTCGTCTGTCTGTAAGGTACATACACATTGTACTGACTACGGGGATCGGTCGTCTGTATGTACGGTACATACACACTGTACTGACTACAGGGGTTGGTCGTCTGTCTGTCTGTACGGAACATACACACTGTACTGACTACGAGGGTCGGTCGTCTGTATGTACGGTA
>NW_018403753.1:6532-8204 GCF_002113885.1 Mizuhopecten yessoensis | reverse complement strand
GTACGGTACATACACATTGTACTGACTACGGAGTTCGGTCGTCTGTCTGTACGGAACATACACATTGTACACTGACAACGGAGGTCGGTCGTCTGTCTGTACGGTACATACACACTGTACTGACTACGGGGGTCGGTCGTCTGTCTGTACGGTACATACACATTGTACTGACTACGGGGGTTGGTCGTCTGTCTGTCTGTACGGAACATACACACTCTACTGACTACGAGGGTCGGTCGTCTGTATGTACGGTACATACACACTGTACTGACTACGGGAATTGCTCGTCTGTATGTACGGTAGAAACACAGTGTACTGACTACGAGGGTAGGTTGTCTGTCTGTACGGTATATACACGTTGTACTGACTACGGGGGTCGGTCGTCTGTATGTACGGTATATACACACTGTACTGACTACGGGAATTGCTCGTCTGTGGAGGACGATCGTCTGTCTGTACGGTACATACACATTGTACTGACTACGGGGGTTGGTCGTCTGTCTGTCTGTACGGAACATACCCCTTGTACTGACTACGAGGGTCGGTCGTCTGTCTGTACGGTACATACACACTGTACTGACAACGAGGGTCGGTCATCTGTCTGTTAGGAACATACACACTTACTGACTACGAAGGTCGGTCGTCTGGTATTACGGAACATACACACTGTACTGACTACGGGGGTTGGTCGTCTGTCTGTCTGTACCGGGGGTTGATCGTCTGTCTGTCTGTACGGAACGTACACCCTGTACTGACTACGAGGGTCGGTCGTCTGTATGTACGGAACATACAAACTGTACTGACTACGGAGGTCGGTCGTCTGTCATTACGGTACATACACACTGTACTGACTACGGGGGTCGGTCATCTGTCTGTACGGAACATTCACATGGTACTGACTACATTGGTCGGTCGTCTGTATGCACGGAACATACACACTGTCCTGATTACGGAGGGCGGTCGTCTGTCTGTACGGTACATACACACTTACTGACTACGGATGTCGGTCTTCTTTCAGCACGGTACCTACATACTGTATTGACTACGGGGGTTGGTCGTCTGTCTGTCTGTATGGAACATACACACTGTACTGACTACGGGGGTTGGGCGTCTGTCTGTCTGTATGGAACATACACACTGTACTGACTACGGGGGTCGGTCGTCTGTCTGTACGGTACATACACACTGAACTGACAACGAGGGACGGTCATCTGTCTGTTAGGAACATACACACTTACTGACTACGGAGGTCGGTCGTCTGTCTGTACGGTACATACACACTTACTGACTACGGATGTCGGTCTTCTGTCAGCACGGTACCTACATACTGTATTGACTACGGGGGTTGATCGTCTGTCTGTCTGTACGGAACGTACACACTGTACTGACTACGAGGGTCGGTCGTCTGTATGTACGGATCATACACACTGTACTGACTACGGAGGTCGGTCGTCTGTCATTACGGTACATACACACTGTACTGACTACGGGGGTTGGTCGTCTGTCTGTCTGTACCGGGGGTTGATCGTCTGTCTGTCTGTATGGAACATACACACTGTACTGACTACGAGGGTCGGTCGTCTGTCTGTACGGTACATACACACTTACTGACTACGGTTGTCGGTCTTCTGTCAGCACGGTACATACATACTGTACTGACTACGGGGGTTGA
>NW_018403753.1:0-108 GCF_002113885.1 Mizuhopecten yessoensis | reverse complement strand
TGTCTGTCTGTCTGTACGGAACATACACACTGTACTGTCTACGAGCGTCGGTCGTCTGTATGCACGGTATATACACACTGTACTGACTACAAGGTCGGTCGTCTGTCT
>NW_018403752.1:30009-37120 GCF_002113885.1 Mizuhopecten yessoensis | reverse complement strand
TAGACAATACACGCCAGGTATGTAAATGCTACGGTTTATAAACACAACCTCCACTGACCTACTACACCGTCTATGTCTTTATTATCATTGTTTGTCTGTCGGTAACCACGCTCAACAGGGAAGTTATTTACTATGTACAACTGCAGGCCTTAACAGGTAGATCTACACATTACTGCAGTGATGGGCATATCCAGAGCAGAAATCTGTTGATATTACTAACTAGTCAGCAGCATTGTCAAACTCAGCCGAACATTTGACTAAGTTTTGATCAAACTTTTACAATGTCAGCAGGAAAGTGTCAGATTTATCAGCCAAGCTAGAGGGAAGTTATTCATGTGATTGTGAATTCCAGGCTTGATAAATATGGACAATGTAAGTGAACATTGAGAAGTGTGGAATGGAAAACTTGGATTCATCATCACAGTAACCCTGTGACATCAGTGATCGTGAGGTAGTTATTCTACAGTGTTTTTACATTGCTATAAGTTTAACAAACATATACTACTGGATGGGACAGTTATAAGTCAAGTTTGTTTTCCTTTACATAACAAACTCTTATTTGTGATTGTTTACTGATAACAATATATTTATACAATAACAACAAACATCTTCAAGGCTTCAACATATAATTTAGCTTTTCATCAAAATGGCAACCCCTAAAAGCCAAATGCCTCTCCGTATTAAAGGTCAAACGACATGTATTCACCACAAGGGGAGACAGCTAGAAATGTATTGTGAAAAATGTCAGGAACTGGTTTGTCTAAAATGCCTTTCTTCTATTCACAAAACCCATCCAGTTTGTGAGCTAGGTGAAATCACTTCTCAGAAAGAACCAGACATTAAAAACTTCATAGACAGAAGAGAAAAAAATGACCTTGTACAAATTGGAAAATACATCACCACTACAGATACCCTGCTTAAAGACAACACCAGCACTTTTGAGAAGCTGTCACAAAAGTTAAAGATGCAAACAGATAAATTAAAACAAGAGCTGGACATGCTTACAGCACAGACACTCTCTCTTTACCACAAAATGGAAGAGGACAATACCAAGCTGATAAAGGAATACAAACAGGACCTCGAGATGTATGAGAAGCAACTCAAACAACAAGTTCAAGAATGTAAAGCAGCTCTCCAGCGTGGTTCACACATACAGATCTATGATGCATATTGTGAGATCCATTCTCCTACACACAGTCTCCCTGTAAAACCTGTCCTGGGTACTGCCAACTTCACTCCAAATAAACGTCCTCAAGATCCCTTGAAAAATGCCTTGGGAAAAGTTATCACCTCAGGTCAAGGTCAAACTCTAACTGACCAGGATCAGTCAGTCACAACATCTGATGGTCGGGGACAACCCTCTACACAACAACAACAGTCAGGAGCAAAAGTGAAGAAAGCAGTGACAACATACAAACTACTGCCACAGACCAAGGTAGTGGAGGAGTGGAAGTCTCCATGTTACATTGATTCTATATGTCCCACCACTGATGGTCAGGTGTGGACCCTGGGCTATAATACATTGTCTCTCCTGGACAGGAAGGGTAAAGTAATACAGACGGTCAAACACAATGCCAGGATCAATGATATCAGTCTGTCACCCACCACACACACACTATGGGTCTGTGATAATAACAACAACATCATGGAGCTGGTATCGGGACGACTGACACACAGATTCCGTACCAAGGAGTTACCATTGTGTATATGTATTACAGCCAGTAACCATGTCATTGTAGGGATGACCAAACACATCTCCAAATTTACCACAGATGGTAAAATGGTGTGTACTACAATGACTAAAGGGACTGGGAAACCATTAGTGTGTACACCACACAGTATCTCAGAGTGTCCTGTCACTCACAATGTGGCAGTCGCTGATTTCAGTCAGGAAAGTGATGGTTGTGATGGAAAACGACATGTTGTTGTGATGGACACTGATTTCAAGGAGCTGTTTGTATATAGAGGTGACATCCCCAGTACATATAAACCAACACCACAAACAGGAGGTGAACCATTGAACCCCTGTGGTGTGGTGTATGACAGTGGGGGGAACCTGATCATAGGGGACTGTAACAACTACAGGGTCCTACTCATCAGTGGAGGTGGTGAGTTCCTCAGGGTCATACACACAGACACAAGCCATACACGGGCTGTAGGTATAGTCAGGGAGGATGTCCTGTGGGCAGTGTTTGAGGAATTGTTTGCGTACAATGTCAAACTACTACAGTACAGCAGTGTATGACACCTGTAACCAAACAACTAGTATATCTAGTTACCATGACAATGACATGGAAATTAAAGACAAATTTCTTATTATGATTACCGATCAGCTAACGGTGTGTGACATTCACAGGATTTTAAGTATTTAAATGTCTAGACTTCAGATTGTGTGGCATTCACAGGATTATAGGTAAAATGTCTAGACTTCAGATTGTGCGACATTCACAGGATTATAAGTAAAATGTCTACACTTCAGATTGTGTGACATTCACAGGATTATAAGTAAAATGTCTAGACTTCAGATTGTGAGACATTCACAGGATTATTAGTAAAATGTCTACACTACAGATTGTGAGACATTCACATGATTATAAGTAAAATGTTTAGACTACAGAATATTAGTAAAAAAATTGACAGCAATAGAAATGTATGTTATAGGACCATAACAATATTTGTTAAAATATTCATTATTTATATTTACATTTTGATGTGGTAATTACGCTTTATTTAGTTATTTCTAACAGTTCTGTGAACGGCAAATTAAGTCTTGACAACAAGTTGATGACGTCACAATAGAAATTGATGACGTTACAATAGCAAGTGTTATATATAGTCTCATAACAACATTTGCCTTCTCAATGCATTGCAATGGAAGGATGCAGAGCTAATGTAAATACACACATTTATTGTTGCAGTTATTTAGTTTTTGATAAACCGGTAATACCAATAAACAATATTTATCACATAACTGACCTGTTTTACTTTGCTATATGAACATGTCATGAATATGGTAATACACACGTGTAATAAAACCTAAAGGTGCTGTGATTGGTCAAAACCTTGTCATTGGGAACGTATTCCTACGCCACTACAGGTACTGTACTGTTATTTATTACATCATTGTTCCAAGAGATTCTGCAACATTTTATAATGTAGAAGTGTCTAGAATTGATTTTAAAGTTGAACTTGAACGAAATAGTAGGGAGAAGGTCACTGTTACACTGAGGCCGGGCAAAAACATCAACCGGAGCAGACATCAAACTTGGAAGCTGGGGCTGACAAACCCTATACAAATAGATTTGTTACCGTAAATGAAGATGAAGTGGGAAATTTTATCTTCAACCAATCTAACAAATTTTAACACTCTGAGCAAAACATGCTGCGATCTGAAACTGTTGTATCAATTTTTCAAGCTGTCTGAAGTCAATGAAAGTAGATCAATTTAAGAGATTCCAGAGGGTTCTTGGCACCCACCAATGTACCATCTTCTTGGTGCCCAACATCGTACCATCTTCATTTGTTCTATGTCAGTCTGATCTGTTCTCATTTTTTCTCCGACCTGTTTGATCGATTTATGTAAACAGAAAATGCACCTTGACGTAACTTTTGATCTAAACATCATACTGCAGTGTATAAAAGACAACCTTCAAAGTGAGTTTGTCGTTTCACATATTTACTAGTACAATACTTAATGTGACAGGAATAGAACCGATCATTGCAATATGAGAAAAATCTGTAAAATACCATTCCTGGGAAATAGTGATAACATTAAAGATTCTTGAAATGTCGAAATGCAACATGACCGCCTACGACCATCGGATTGTTTTAAGATGACCGCCTACGACCATCTGATTGTTTTAAGATGACCGCCTACGACCATCGGATTGTTTTAAGATGACCGCCTACGACCATCTGATTGTTTTCAATCAGTCTCAAAATACAGTTGAACCTCGTTATCTCGAAGTCGACCGGGTCGTGGAACCAGATGTCCTGTATCGCTCACCTGGATATTTAAGCAGTCATAGCAAAATATTTAATAAATATTATGCCGTACTACAAATATCTCCAAATATTGGCTCTGTACGTATCTCAGTAATACCCTTACCTTATTGGGTCCCATTATCCTGTCCCCATGATTTCTTCAAAATTGAATCATGTTAGGCCAAATAAGATTAAGATAAAGCTATAGGATAAAGTAGGTAAATTAAAGGTCATTCTCATTCGCAAACTGTGTTGGGCTCCATCTAAGGAAGCTTCCTGTTAAATATCACCAGTCCATGCCTTTCACTTCTTCAAAAGAAGCTGTTGGCAGTGTTTGCTTTATTTGACCCCTGTGACCTTGAAAGAAGGTTGAGGTAATTTTTAATAGCAAACTTTGTTGGGCTCAATCCCAAGAAGCAACCAGCCATATAATATGATTTATGCATTTCCATTATTCAGACTGTTGTTTTATAAGTTTGACATATTCAACCCCTGTGACCTTGAAGGTGGATCAAGGTAATTTTCATTCACAAGATCAATCCCTAGAAGCTACCAACCACATATAAAGATTCTATACCTTCAAGTTCCTCAGAAAAAGTTGTTTTTAAGTAGTTGACACTTTTGACCCCTGTGACCTTGAAAGAAGGTCAAGGTCATTTTTGTTAACAAAAATTGTTGGAATCTTACCAACGAAGCTAACAGCCACATATTAAGATTCTATACCATTCGGTTCTTAAGAAGAAGTTGTTTTAAAAGTATTTGACACTTTTGACCCCTGTCAATTTGAAAGTAGGTCAAGGTCATTTTCGTTATCAAACTTTGCTAGGCTCTTACAAATGAAGTATCACCTAAATATCCTGACTCTAGCCCTGTTTGTTCTCCAGAAGAAGTTGTTCAAAGGAAAAGATGGAGGACACCGGACGCCGACACTGCACCATTGCATAAGCTCACTAGCCCATGGGGAGGTGAACTAAAAATTAAGCTCAGTTTGTTTTATTTTTGCTGTTACCTGTGATTCGAGTTACAAGGGGCAAACTGGACCCTGAAGTTGGGTGTCGTCCTGATCGTCACCATCAATCGTTTGTCGTCCTGGATACGTAGATTAGTTGGGTACAAGGATTCTGAAACTATGGTCAGCCACGTGAATGTTAACCGATTATATTGATTTTGGTGAAAACTTGTTAATTCACCCACATCCTGCTAGTCAGACCCAGGAGTTGCAGTCGTAACCTGCCTACTTTTAGGTCTCTCGACAGTTGACTGAATCGCCCGCATATTTAGCAATTGACTAAAATGACCAAACAATGAGCATTTACTGATTATGGGTGTACAACTCCACAAAGTATTTGATTGGATGTTACCGCCTGTAATGTTATATCACATGTGACATGTTGTGTATACAATGTTTGATTTATTAATGGTCAGCACTTTGATTGCTTGGTAACTCAAACATTGTTCATAATGGTATTTAAGGATAAAATCAGTGTCAATATTAGGCAATCTTTGAATATTTCATGACTAACCTCTGAACTTTGACCGGGGTGCTGTGGTGATACCATTTTGCCACAAGATGGCGGTGTTGTAGACAAAGCTGAGCTCCAGGTCGGTCTGCATGTTGACCGCCGTCCAACCTCCAGCCTCGGTAATTGATATAACGTACATTACAGGTGGTAACATCCAATCAAATACTTCACAGAATTTAGAAACCTATCATCATTTCGTGTCAGACACGTACAACGGAACAAACATGGTCACTCGGGGCTGCTTCATGTTAATTGGCTGGAAGTAAGAAAGAGAACATATTTCATGACAAATTTGGTCATCAATGCAGAGGCAGACATCTTCAAACCTGGTATTTTAATATTTCATAGAAATTTTTCTGTTATAAGTATTTTGGTCATTTTTTTTCTTTTTATCACATTTTAACTCACTTTGAAAAGGTGTAAACAGACAATCTTGAACACTCACCTGCCCATCTGTGGAGATTTCTCCTCCGCATACCGACACAAGCTCGGACATGTCAAAATAGCCATCAAACTCCCACAGGCACGACTCCAAGTCTAAGTTCCTGTAGGCATAGTTATATATCACCATTATAGTCTCAATCACACGAAAATAAAAACATTCCAGATTTAAAGAATAGCAAATCTGACTGAAATTTGTTCCTATACACTATGTTTAAACTTAACTGTGATTGGATGGGACAGGATCGGACAGGACAGGACGGACATGGGCAACACTATATGCGCCCCCATTTTATGGCGGGGGCATAAAAAAGCAATTGGTAAATTTATCTCAACAGGAAAATTCAGGAGATACAATTCAAATTTGGTGTTTTACGAGAGGGATGATGCATATGCAATTATATTGGCGTTATTATTAACTTATCATTACAGTTATTACCTGTACCCCCTGACTTACCTGTAGAACCTCAGTGTTGAATCACCCCACAGTGTCGAGCTAAACTGGTACAGCTCTAGTCCTAGGGAGTTATGGTTCCTGGTATCATAACTTATTATTACAGTTATTACCTGTACCCCCTGACTTACCTGTAGAACCTCAGTGTTGAATCACCCCTCAGTGTCAAGCTAAACTGGTTCGGCTCTAGTCCTAGGGAGTTATGGTTCCTGGTATCATTGGATACAAAGCCAAACCCAGAGGTCACTTGAAGGTCACTGATGTCCAGCAGGTTGGAGCACTTCAATCGAAGTTTGAGAGCTGACGAGTGGACAGCACAGGAGGTACGTAGTCCGTCGTGGTATGGAATCGTTATGGTAACCCGTACCATGTTAGGATGGACAGGGTCACTGGGACCTGTTAACAAAAGCATGATTGTCAAAAAAGAAGTTCAGGGTTTCAAAACATTTCAGATGATGTGTGCAGAATCTCACATAGTGGCTATTAGCCATTACCACCAGATTAGTTTTACCTGGAGCATGATATAGGTCACTGAGTATTTATGAAATTTCACATAAACCTGATTATCGGGTGATAATCCACATTCCTATAGTACATGTACACCTCGGGTGATAATCCACATTCCTATAGTACATGTACCCCTCGGGTGATAATCCACATTCCTATAGTACATGTACCCCTCGGGTGATAATCCACATTCCTATAGTAC
>NW_018403752.1:18425-25819 GCF_002113885.1 Mizuhopecten yessoensis | reverse complement strand
GCTCTAGTCCTAGGGAGTTATGGTTCCTGGTATCATAACTTATTATTACAGTTATTACCTGTACCCCCTGACTTACCTGTAGAACCTCAGTGTTGAATCACCCCTCAGTGTCAAGCTAAACTGGTTCGGCTCTAGTCCTAGGGAGTTATGGTTCCTGGTATCATTGGATACAAAGCCAAACCCAGAGGTCACTTGAAGGTCACTGATGTCCAGCAGGTTGGAGCACTTCAATCGAAGTTTGAGAGCTGACGAGTGGACAGCACAGGAGGTACGTAGTCCGTCGTGGTATGGAATCGTTATGGTAACCCGTACCATGTTAGGATGGACAGGGTCACTGGGACCTGTTAACAAAAGCATGATTGTCAAAAAAGAAGTTCAGGGTTTCAAAACATTTCAGATGATGTGTACAGAATCTCACATAGCAGCTATAAGCCATTACCCCCAAAATAATTTTACCTGGAGCATGATATAGGTCACTGAAAATTTATGAAATTTCACATCAACCTAATTATGACCATAACGAGCCAGCAACACAGTTCAATGTGTTTTACACAACATAGCCTTGGGTGATAATCCACATTCCTATAGTACCCCTCGGGTGATAATCCACATTCCTATAGTACATGTACTAAGTTTTACACAACATAGCCTTTGGTCATAATCCACATTCCTATAGTAGCCTCGGGTGATTATCCACATTCCTATAGTACATGTACTCCTCGGGTGATAATCCACATTCCTATAGTACATGTACCCCTCGGGTGATAATCCACATTCCTATAGTACATGTACCCCTCGGGTGATAATCCACATTCCTATAGTACATGTACCCCTCGGGTGATAATCCACATTCCTATAGTACATGTACCCCTCGGGTGATAATCCACATTCCTATAGTACATGTACCCCTCGGGTGATAATCCACATTCCTATAGTACATGTACCCCTCGGGTGATAATCCACATTCCTATAGTACATGTACCCCTCGGGTGATAATCCACATTCCTATAGTACATGTACCCCTCGGGTGATAATCCACATTCCTATAGTACATGTACCCCTCGGGTGATAATCCACATTCCTATAGTACATGTACCCCTCGGGTGATAATCCACATTCCTATAGTACATGTACCCCTCGGGTGATAATCCACATTCCTATAGTACATGTACCCCTCGGGTGATAATCCACATTCCTATAGTACATGTACCCCTCGGGTGATAATCCACATTCCTATAGTACATGTACCCCTCGGGTGATAATCCACATTCCTATAGTACATGTACCCCTCGGGTGATAATCCACATTCCTATAGTACATGTACCCCTCGGGTGATAATCCACATTCCTATAGTACATGTACCCCTCGGGTGATAATCCACATTCCTATAGTACATGTACCCCTCGGGTGATAATCCACATTCCTATAGTACATGTACCCCTCGGGTGATAATCCACATTCCTATAGTACATGTACCCCTCGGGTGATAATCCACATTCCTATAGTACATGTACCCCTCGGGTGATAATCCACATTCCTATAGTACATGTACCCCTCGGGTGATAATCCACATTCCTATAGTACATGTACCCCTCGGGTGATAATCCACATTCCTATAGTACATGTACCCCTCGGGTGATAATCCACATTCCTATAGTACATGTACCCCTCGGGTGATAATCCACATTCCTATAGTACATGTACCCCTCGGGTGATAATCCACATTCCTATAGTACATGTACCCCTCGGGTGATAATCCACATTCCTATAGTACATGTACCCCTCGGGTGATAATCCACATTCCTATAGTACATGTACCCCTCGGGTGATAATCCACATTCCTATAGTACATGTACCCCTCGGGTGATAATCCACATTCCTATAGTACATGTACCCCTCGGGTGATAATCCACATTCCTATAGTACATGTACCCCTCGGGTGATAATCCACATTCCTATAGTACATGTACCCCTCGGGTGATAATCCACATTCCTATAGTACATGTACCCCTCGGGTGATAATCCACATTCCTATAGTACATGTACCCCTCGGGTGATAATCCACATTCCTATAGTACATGTACCCCTCGGGTGATAATCCACATTCCTATAGTACATGTACCCCTCGGGTGATAATCCACATTCCTATAGTACATGTACCCCTCGGGTGATAATCCACATTCCTATAGTACATGTACCCCTCGGGTGATAATCCACATTCCTATAGTACATGTACCCCTCGGGTGATAATCCACATTCCTATAGTACATGTACCCCTCGGGTGATAATCCACATTCCTATAGTACATGTACCCCTCGGGTGATAATCCACATTCCTATAGTACATGTACCCCTCGGGTGATAATCCACATTCCTATAGTACATGTACCCCTCGGGTGATAATCCACATTCCTATAGTACATGTACCCCTCGGGTGATAATCCACATTCCTATAGTACATGTACCCCTCGGGTGATAATCCACATTCCTATAGTACATGTACCCCTCGGGTGATAATCCACATTCTTATAGTACATGTACCCCTCATGTGATAATCCACATTCCTATAGTACATGTACCCATCGGGTGATAATCCACATTCCTATAGTACATGTACCCCTCGGGTGATAATCCACATTCCTATAGTACATTTACCCCTCAGGTGATAATCCACATTCCTATAGTACATTTACCCCTCGGGTGATAATCCACATTCCTATAGTACATGTACCCCCTGGGTGATAATCCACATTCCTATAGTACATTTACCCCTCAGGTGATAATCCACATTCCTATAGTACATGTACCCCTCGGGTGATAATCCACATTCCTATAGTACATTCAGTTGTACTTCAAAAAAGGTCATTAATGTACAAGCATTTCAGTTATAGACTTTGAACCTTGCTTTGAACTTTGACCTTAGGGTACAGATCTCTCTGTTCACACAGTCTTGTCTGGATACACACGCCTAATACGGTTTTATTAAATATTCTTTAGTAAAGTACAGATAAGTTCAGACCAGACAAAGGGACTGCTATATATACCCCATAAAGTACAGACATGTTCAGACCAGACAAAGGGACTGCTATATATATCCCATAAAGTACAGACAAGATCAGACCAGACAAAGGGACTGCTATATATACCCCATAACTTTGAAGGCAGTATAATTAAATGATCCTATGTGACAAAGAATAGAAACATTAATTCTCAATCCAATACATAATTCTACCATGAGTTTATTTCCATGCCTCCCTCAGTTTTAAGTATCTTGCTAATAAACCTTTTCTCTATATCAGAGTTACTGTTGTTGTATTGAGTTTTACCTAGGTATCTAAGACGGCTGCTGAACGGCTCGGACCCGATGGAGGCTGGGTTCCTGGGAGGACAGAGTCCCTTGTCAGTACTAATAGTGACTCAATCTCCCGCCCCCGATCACCATCAAAGTTGACAGCACGTGCCAGACACTGCACTTTGCTCCCTGAAGCACAAAGATTAAATAAATTAACAAGACAAATTTATTACTTATCACTACATTCAACTGTATTTTAATTTCAACTAGAACACTGACAGGTTAGCAAGAGCCATTCCAGGTGCCTGACTATCCCCCCCCCCCCCCCCCCCCCCATCTATTTTTAGTAACAGTTATGTTTACCTTGACCCTACAAACCCCTACTGCACAGTCTACATTTCACAGCTAGTGTATCATCATATCAAATTTCGGAAAGAAGAGCTGTCTTTCGGTTTCTGAGATAATCTCTGGAAACAAAAGCATGGACGGACAGATGGACGACACCCGATTAGTTCTGATGCAGGTTCATAATAAAGAAATCAAGAAAATTTCAAAATCTTATATATTACAAAGAAAACTTTAAAACAGGTGTAACACAGAGCTATCTTATAAACTTAACCTTTTTACTTCACAGTTGTATTGTTTCTAAGACTGACCTCTGTTGAAGTAGATGCTGTCCAGAGTTATTCCCCTTGTTGAGGCGAAGAATGTTGATGCTTCCAGTTCCCGAAGAGGCTTTGTGATACCATCAGGACCACTAGGGGGAGCCACTTTCCAGTGGAATTTTGTAAGGGTATCGTTGATTTCCTGAGTCTGACAAAGTGTTCCTGTTGATGTGGCGAAGTCTGGATGTTTGGGGTTACAGGGCTATAAATAGAAATACAGTAAACCATACAGTACACATACAATACACACACATTTAACATATTGCTCAAGATATTACCTCTTTTAAGAGATCACTTTTAATACACCTCATTACAGGTTTTTTTATGTTTTAAATGAACCTATATTTAGAGACCATCTGTGTTAAGGCAAAGGATCTACCAAGAAACCCCTTTTTAAATATGTTCACCCTCGAACACTACAAACCAAGGTTCTAACTCCAGGTGTCAGCACACCATTTGTACTATGACTTTGAGAATAGTATGCTTCCACCGGGGATCGAACACTCAATCTCCAGGTTCCTAGTCGGACGCCCTATGACTGAGATAAAGGGAAATTCCCTCTAGCTCGATGCTAGAAGGCGACCATATCCTATAATGTACAATTAAAATCTGCCACACAGAGTACTCCCCCCTTTTTAAATGTGTTCACCCTCGAACACTACAACCCAGGTTCCAACTCCCTGTCACAACAGGGAGGGCCACGGACACCATTTGTAACAGGAAAGAGAATAGCGTGCTTCCAACGGGGATCAAACCCTTGATCTCCAGGTACAATACAATACAATAAACTTTATTTAACGTAGGATATTTAAAAACATTTAACATTAGCTATTAAAAGCTATATATATTATTCCGACAACATAAGTAAAAAGCATCAAATCAAAAAAAATACCTATAAAAAACATTATGGTTCATGGTTCATGGTAGTCGACGTCTCCGTAAGCATAGTATTGCTTCTGTTGACGCTTCTTCATTGTTGTTCACATATTTACAGGTTGTGCAGAGGACGCGTATACAACTTATATTACAATACATTAGTAGCACGATGGGAAAAACTTGACTGGATGGTTGACCCAATGTTATTGAGTCTAGATTTAAAAACATTTAAGGTTGGGGAATATACCAGTCGTAGGGAGTTGATTCCAAATATTTACAATTATATTTTTAAAAGCATGTCCCCTAATGTTGGTCTTGTACCAATTTTTTTTTAGTTTCCCCCTCGTATTGAGGATGTCAAAGGTAGGGATGATTTGTTGGTTGGTTATATCTATGGTGTTTATCAGCTTATAGATTTCTACCATGTCAGATCTTAGTCTTCTATATTCAAGTGATGGTAGCCCTAGCCGACGGATACGCTCTGGGTACAAGAGATCTTTAAGGGATATGGAACTAGCTCGGTTGCCCTTCCTTGAACATTCTTTTTTCAGTATAGGTGACCATGTGGTGACATTAATTTCAAGGTATGGACGTACCAAGTATTAATAAAGGTTGAGAAACATTTCCTTGTTTATACAACTGAAGGTTATTATGAAACAGAAAGTGTTAAAACATAAGTCTCCATGCAAAGTTATAAGCTAAATATATATACATGTATACATATAGCATGACGGTAATGTTTACCGTATAATACATATTAGCATAAAATGCGCTCATCACATCCCACAGAGCAGACGACTAAAGTAGTATGCCATATTACTTTAGTCATTATATGCCTTCCGCACGATATAATTCATCACGAGACACGCACCTGTCATGTTGGTAAATTCGAGATACATTGTATCTCATTCGGGACTAATGCTTTTCAATGAAAGGGGTAATGTAACGTTCCATGGATGTTTGAATTTACAGGAAATGTGTATGATTAGGAAATAAGAAGTCAATTTATTGTATGCTGAAGAGAATCAGATGAGATTCGTTGATTATTTACGAGTCGCATGTTCTGAATTTACACATACACGACCCATGATGATAAAGCAGCACGGGAAGACGTTTTAGAAGTGTACGCATCATATAAATAGTTACCGGAGACTTGAATCTTCATAGTTACATGTCATATTCATTTGTATTTCATTGTAGAACGATTATTTTAGCCGGAGATGTCGACAGACGAATTTCGCAAACATCGGAACTCTTTAGTGTGGGAGGGTCGAAACTAATACCCAAATGAAAACCAGGCAACGAATACGGACATTTCATTTCTAATTTGGCAAGAAAGGTCGCGTGCGATTACTCAAGTAGTATAGTATAAAAAGTCGAGAACGTCGATTTTATTCGTCTGCTTGATAACCGAACTACTCGGTAGTGAAGCGGACGTAAAACCTATCAATCAATCAATCACTCAATCAATCGATTTCAATGTCATTAATTCCATTAAATATCTCATGCAGATAGGCTCTGACCAGGGCATCAGGATGGATATTGAACTGGTAAACCTTTTAGATAACGTCAGTGAAGGCAAATTCGTCACGTTAGTAAGGGTTTCTGTTAATAATTCGACCAAATAGGCATGTATCAAAATGCCGACGAGCACCAATACAGAAGAAGATTCGACTGAAATGCCTATAAATAAACATTGTTGTAACACGCCTGAATGACGTCACGCAGCAACATTTGTGACGTCATCAGGCCTTCCGTGGTTTTTCTCAAAGGTGCAGGCAGTTTCGCCACCTTCACAAATCTAAATGTTTAAATGTAAAATTTTGTATGTTTATGTTACACAAGCTGTACTGATACGAACAGCTCCAAATGTGTGTGTGTAACAATGATTAACATTGAAATACATGGCTTTTCTTAGTTGTGATAGTTAGTTTTCGGTAACTTGAAGAAACTGATTAATGTTGTTTAAGAAAGATGACGGGTATCGGCTGAGATGATGTCAATTTACATGATACGCAATAAAGACTCTGTCCTTAACAAATATAAACTTCCAAATCGCTGCCCAATATTATATTTTTCATCGGGTCAGGATGAGAGGGTCAAGGGGCTTTCAACGATCGCCTTTCAGATATAAATCTAGAAAATTTCTAGATGATATTTTAATTTAAGTGTTGTAAGATTGTTGAACGTAAGACGCAAACAACACTTTTAAAAAGATACTGGTTGATTGTATTCTAAATACACATTGCATGAAAATGAAACTGACGAATTATCAAATCGCGGATCTTTCCGATCGTCATTTCCATAAACTGGCAGTGTATCGTCAGTACATTGTACATGTTGTTTAGTTCAAGTTAAACATATTTTATTGCAATATAATTACTAAAGGATTGGACACAAGTTCTTGCAACTTACAAACGCCCTTTCCATAATGGTTTACAACATATAAATATAATGCAATTTATAATAATACATAAATTAATTTATAATAATACATAAATTAATTTATAACAAACACATACTTGAGAGAGAGAGAGAGAGAGAGAGAGAGAGAGAGAGAGA
>NW_018403752.1:7176-9797 GCF_002113885.1 Mizuhopecten yessoensis | reverse complement strand
GTTGCTTAGTGCTGGTGGCGGTATTATTTGGTGAGCAGGAACTTGTTGTGGGATTATCGGCACACAATGAGGGTGCATGAGTGGGTGCTGATATGGGCGTAGTGGCGGTGTCACTACGTTTGGAGGACCTCTCTGCATGAAGGCCATTTGCGGTGTGAGGTGACTAGGCGGATACTGCATGGTGTTGGGTGTTCCTTGGCCATATACAGGATGATGCATGTGGATTGGGGTGGGACTAGTTTCTGGAGTATTTGAAGTGCTTCCTGGGGTTCCTTGGTTTCTCGTGCTTTGGTTGGAGTGATCTTGTTTCATCTTCAGTATCTGAATCTTCATTTTTAGGTTATTTGTTTCGACTTGGTGCTGGAGTTTAAGATTTTGAATCTCAAGCGTTTTCAGCAGATCGTCTTTGAAGGTTTTTAGTTTAGTTGTTAGGATCTCCTCAAAGTTGTTTGTTTCATTGTGTGGCTGTTGGCAGTTGCAGCTGTGTTGGCTGGGGCGTGAGAGTCCCGGTTCGCCTAGGCTTTGCTTTTGCAGTAGTATTTCGATGGTTTGCTTATAGTCCAGATTGGTTTGTTCCATTTGTGCAATTTTCGATCTGCAGTGGCTAAGTTGTTCTTCCAGGTAGTCTATAGTCTGTGGTTTTGGCTTGGTTTTCCTTTGCTTGGATTTTGGTTGTTTCTCAGTGTCCTTTAGATGGTCTGTAGGCTGTGGTAGTGGTTATTTGGTTTCCTCCTCATGTTGTTCTTGTGCACATTCTATATAGGAGTGATGTACATCAGCATCTATTATTTCTGAGTCAGTTGGTGGATAGTCTAAAGTTGGTCTGGGAGATTTGACTGTTGGATTGATTTCCTGTATCATTTAGTCCTCAACGACAGGTGAATTCGTGGTTTGGGTTTTCCTCGATGTTTTTGATTTCCTCATTGTTTAGCCTTTCACAGTGAAGGTGGTACCATTGGGTGCAGTTGATGCAGTCCGTCGATTCATCCAGGTTTGTTGGCTGGTTACAGTGTGGGCAGATATGCTGAAGTTCATCTTCTTCTATTGTTGTCGGTAAGTATGCGGGGTTGGTTTGGTTGCAGAGAGCGAGATTGTCCTGCCTGATGGTGAGGGTTCTTCTTGCTCGAGATCCATATTCTGTATCCCACGGCCTTTTTGAGGAAGAATCAGTTTCTGTGTTCCTTTGCAGGGCTTTTGGGGTTATCTCCCTTCTCCAGTTCCTTGGCATGCGTCAGCAGCTGCTCCTGTAGGTAGTCATTCAGATGACGAAAGTTTCCCGAGTTTCCTACATTTTGTAGCATGGTGTGAAGGTCTTTTCCAAATTGTTTGGCCTTGGCTCCGTTGATTTCTGCTCTACAAGTGGTGTGGAAAAGATTTATCCTGTATAGTTGTCGTCTCGTGTTACGTGACTTGACCGAGATAGAGTCCCTTATACATAGACCGGTACCCTCGACTGTTGGGACGTTATCAAGGTGAATGTCAGGTGCTCCTTCTAGATGCTTATATAGTTCTTTCCTGAAAATCTCATATGCTGCTGAGAATTCCATCATGTAGTTTTGGCTTTTATTTTCCATTCTGAAATCCACCAGGTGATTACAGGCCTCGACCTTTTTTCCGATTGCCTTTTTACGGTCAAGTTTGTAGTTAGCATTATTTTCTGGCGAGAATATTGAGTTTGGGGTTCTTTTTCGGAGAGGCCTTGTACGAGTGCTATCGCAGAGGGCAGCATCATTTGTAGCAATGGCTAGGGGCTGAGTACCAGAGGGTTCGTGTTGCGAGGCATTCCTCGCCAACTCTCCCCCAGAGGCAGACATCCCTCTCACCGACTTCGCGTTGATTGCTGCAGGCTTCATGTTTCAGTAACAGTCAGTCAGGGAGCGATAGTAGATCTTTTTCATCCAATGCCTGCTCAGTATGTGCCCAGGTTGTATTCCGTCTTTGTAGAGGTCGAAATTATAGTATGATTTGATCTTTCCGGAACCGATCGTTCTGGCTCTCCGGAGGTCCAGGGAGAATTTTGGGGATGGAGTTACATAAAATAAACACACTAAAGCACTAATAAAACACATTTACATTTAAGCACCGATAACAAGTCACGGAGCGCTAACGACATATAGCTACTACTAGGTTTTCACCCTTTCAACTGATCCAAGTATCCCCCCGGTGGAGCCGGGTCCTTCGTTGGATTGCTCAGTTGATTTCGACATTCCGAAATGGGTATGAGTTAATCAGGAAACATATCCACATTTATAGACCCCAATGACACTTGACATCTCCTCAACACGACGTACTCAATAATAATTATCGTATTGTTACTATAATCCCTCAATTAATTATCAGTGTCACTGCCATACAAGCTCCTGTAAAAACATAAATCGACGAACCAGTCCTAGGTTGTGATTTTTACTGTGGAGCTTATTTACGCATTACCGCACACAGTGACCCATTTACCGGTTAGAATGTGTCGGCTGCTTTGGTGTAAATAATATGCCATTCAAATTGTTTACGGGCTCGCAGTGAGTACTAATTGTTGTTAATCTACATTGATGAAGTCTGTTTCTTTATTTGAACAAAGTGTTTTTACAGTCAAACACATTTTAATACAATAAGTTTAATCGAAG
>NW_018403752.1:2109-6714 GCF_002113885.1 Mizuhopecten yessoensis | reverse complement strand
GGGGGGGTAGTCGGGGATTCAGGCGAGAAAAAAGACCGCACAGTATTTATGAGACGGCTGGAAAAGTTTCGTTGGTTTATAATATTGTCAAACTTTATAACATAAAAAGTTTAAAATGATTGCGAAATTATAAGAATTCACGTTTTGAAAAAGTCCGATCCAATATGGCGGCGCCCGACGGGCTGAGTAGCCCAGGCTTGGAAGGCTGTAACTGGCGAGAAAACGACCGAAGTTATTGTGCGGTTGCTAAACTACTATACAAAGTTTATATAAAGTGCATGTAGTGAGTAAATAAATACCAATTGCTATAAAAACGATAAAAACAGTAAACTTGTGCAGGAAACTTGTGCTGTGACTTCGAGTACGTCTTCTCAACCGGAAACCGGAAATCAAAGCCAAAGCAATAAAACGAGAACAATATTATTTTGCTTAATTAAAGCTTGCATACAGCTTAGATATGCGAATAAACAGCTGTCTTAAACAACGTGGCGAAGGAATCTGTCTTGTTAATAAAATTCAATCGTTTGCCTATAGAACGTGTTTTACAATAATAAATACCAATGGCACACCTCCATGTATCAGTACAACATCCCATCAAGGAGGGTAAAAATGACAATTACTAGTAATATCTAGGTGGCCAGTGGTAGTTTCACGCTCATAAAAATTTGAAGTCATCCGATGAACAGGATATGAAGAGTAAGAAAGAAAGGAGTAAGAGTGACAGGTGGGATTTGAATAATAAAGTGATAGGTAAAGATATATCGAGGGTGACAAGGAAAAGGAAAGAGGAATAGAAATATGAGAAAACACAAATATGGACATATTTAGAGCAGGATGGTGAACCATAGAAGGTGGGTGATAGACGACTCTGTTGTGATATAAGGTAAGTATATAATGGTTAGCCTAAATTTTGTTCGATTAGTTTAAGGGACTAGGCAAGATTCCTATTCGTTATAAAACAGTAAATAAAGCATATAACATTAGGACAATAGAGTAGAACAAAGTGAGGTACATGTTATTAAACATAATGTACGGTAAGTATGGAATATAAAGCACACTAAATAAGGATTACAGGATATACATACAACCTTATTCGAGCTAATTAAAACACCATTGAATCCAAATTAACAAGCATGTTTAGAAACAAGCGTTAGTACTGTACGGAAAACTCTTAGGAATTGAAAACGCCAGTACTGAAATAAATACAATCAGGGAAAAAACAACCAAAAAACCCACCAAAAACAAAACAAAAAGATAACAATGTCAACAAAATCAGTTCCGAGTAAACTACATCGTACATAGAATTCTTATGGTATTTACAGTGCTTTAAATTCAGATCAAATGAATTAACAATTTGTAGATTTGTTTTTTGTTTTGTGGTAATTTTTATTTTTATTTTTATTTTCCAGTTTTTGAATCTACATATAATTTGCCCTTTTCCGTTTCTGAGTTTGCCAATAATGTGCGAACGGTGAATATCTTCGGTAGTCAGAGGTAGAGATATCTTGAGTTTATTATTACACAGATTAATAACAAGGTCGTCTGTACAAACCAGCTCACTCCGAGTCATCGGTACACCATGAAAACGGAGCGACGTTCTCGGACCGTATTGTTCCAACTCTTCAAGGCCCGACTCAAGCGAAACAACTTTTTCGTTCAAAGTCTTAACTTCAGCCTGAAGCTTGATGTTATCATTTTGTAGATGAGACACCTCTGTCTGTTGACGGGTAGAAATGTCTTTGACCTCTGTGCTAAGTAAGGCAATTTGGTTAGTCAAAGGCTCAGCGATATCTTTGAGCTAGGAGCGATGGCTTCAGCCAGACAAGGAGCAACTGCTTTTATAAATTCCGGACTCTGTAAAGAAGATCCGTAATTATCAGATCTTGTAGATCGAAAATTTTACCCTGGTGGCTTACCTTCTTACCACCACATCCATAGAATTTCTCCTTCTTATAGGTGGTGGAGCATTTACATTATCCCCATGGACCAGTTCATACTGTCTTATCAATTGGTCTCGTTTGGCGTTCGGACCCTGGGGTATGATAAAACAGCGTCACAGGTTGTCAATCGTGGAATGTACTCGCGTGTATAGTTCAAAGCGACAGGTGTATGAGTGACAGGTAATCGACAGGTAGGTTACTCACTCAACCAAAACAAACAAACATTTCTCTCTGTACGGTAATGTTAAGTTTTTCAATTCGATAGCATCAAACAGCATGTACCCTGTACCCTGTACCCTGAACCCTGTACCCCGTACCCTGTACCTGTACCCTGTACACTGTATTTTTACAGCACAATACATTCGATACGATATGTATCTTGATACACATAACTGACTTTAAAGTTAGTTCCACAATACATGTAGCTTTACGATGTAAATAGGAAATACAGTTCAAATATTTCTTTTTTCTTTTTAGCTGTTGTACGTGTTTGTATCACTGCACAGTGGATAACATCGTTTCTATTGTTTAAAAAAAGAATCGGTGAACTCACAAATCGAACTTTGATTGATAATACCCGAAATGAACTTATGCAAGCAAACAAATTGTTTGCTACAATACACAACAAAGTCTTGCGAAGCTGAACGAATCAATGAATTGTTTCAGTCTACGCTGTACCCTGTACCCTTTACCCCGTACCCCGTACCCTGTACCCTGTACCCCGTACCCCGTACCCTGTACCCTGTAAACTGTATTTTCACAGCACAATACATTCGATACGATATGTCTCTTGATACACATATCTGACTTTAAAGTTAGTTTCACAATACATGTAGCTTTACGATGTAAATAGGAAATACAGTTCAAATATTTCTTTTTCTTTTTAGCTGTTGTACGATTTTGTATCACTGCACAGTGGATAACATCGTTTCTGGTATTTAAATAGAGAATCGATAAACTCACAACTCGAATTTATTTAAACTTTGATTGATAATACCCGAAATGAAAGTGTATTTCCTTATGCAAGCAAACAAATTGTTTGCTACAATACACAACAAAGTCTTGAGAAGCTGAACGAATCAGTGAATTGTTTCAGTCTACGCTGTACCCTGTACCCCGTAAACTGTATTTTCACAGCACAATACATTCGAAACGATATGTATCTTGATACACATATCTGACTTTAAGAGTAAACAGTATATGTTTTCGGGATTTTATACAGATGTCATAGCTTTACGACGTAAATGGTTAATACTTTTCATGTATATCTTTGTTCGAACTGTTTTTACGTATATTGTATCACTGCAGAGTTGATAAAAATCGTTTCGGACGTATTTAAAAAGAATAGGTAAAGAATTTATTGAAGAATTGATGGATACTACATTGTATATTTGTAAGTGTGATCCTATGCAGACAAACAAACTACAGTCAAACCTGCTTGAGCGGTCACCTGAAATAAGCAGCCACCTTATGTGGTCAGTCTGTGGTCCGCCCGATATAAAAAGAATATACAATGAACCAGAAATAAACAGCCACCTGTCTAATGCGGTCAGCGGTCACAAAATTCTGGCCCGAGACGTTATCTCCATATGTATTCAGCGGTCATTTTGTCCAGAAATTGACATCAAGAAGATCACAATATATTAACAAGAACACATCTCAATAGTCCTTAAATGACTTTAGCTGTTAATAGGACGTTAAACAAAATCAAACAAACAAACAAACAAACAAACAATAGAGCAAAGCTAATTACAATGTGTAATTAAAAATCAAAAACCATAGGTAAGGTTTTGACACGTGGAATGGACAAGTTGTTAACACAGCGATTTTCAGCTTGCAAATTGGGACAGGTCCTACCGACCAATAAACAATGTTTTACAAACAAAACAATTACTCCCACCTTGTATACTCAATCAGCTTGTGATTTTCAAAACAAGTATGATCTTTTGTAGTACCTATACATACTGTATCCAAAGCTACTCAGGCCTAATATGTTAGGTGATCAAAAAACTTGCCGCTATATTGCATACGGAAAACAGATCTGCTTCCGGTCTGATATTACGGTCCTGTCCTTTGAAGATTACAAAGGAGAGACGCCCGACTTCAAAGCCTGTCAATTTTTCCCGTTACGTGACCGCGAGATTCTTTTGATGTACATCAAAGGATCGAACTAATATTCTTGTCTCATCAACAAGTAGGCTGGCGCACACGGAGCCTTCAATTTTGCTATGACATATTCCAGGGGTGCAAAGAGCGAAAGTGAGCGTAACCCCTGGATATCGAGGATGCTAGCTCGTATGCAAGCATAAACAAATGATTGGGTACGTAAGAACGTAATTGGAGTTAGAAGAGAAGGGTAACATATTACATTCGCGGTCATAGTTGAAACACTGATTAAGGTCAAGATTTTAGTGCGGCTTTCAAACGTCATATTATGACGTCATTATACTATGACGTCAACATTGTATGCAAAGATATAATTACGTTTTCTCAAGACGTCAGACTCAATTCCAAATATTTAATTTTAAAAACAACAATTCGCATTATAAAAATAATATTACCCTCGTACAGATTTTAGAAAATTAATATGTATGAAGTTTCGAAATGTATTATGTACCCGTTTGCGGTGTTCTTATTCGTGCGCACAATTCTAATCTGTTATATA
>NW_018403752.1:0-108 GCF_002113885.1 Mizuhopecten yessoensis | reverse complement strand
ACATACATGTATATGTTATACCTTACACGTGTCACACAGTCCATATGTAGACATACATGTAGTATTCAAAATGTCTACTTGGTGTATGAATATGTCGTAAAACGTACT
>NW_018403751.1:7798-8046 GCF_002113885.1 Mizuhopecten yessoensis | reverse complement strand
ATAAATGTAGATAGTAATCACAGTTAAGAGGTTTGACATACATGAAGTATGTATAAATGTAGATAGTAATCACAGTTCAGAGGTTTGACATACATGAGGTATGTATAAATGTAGATAGTAATCACAGTTAAGAGGTTTGACATATATGAGGTATGTATAAATGTAGATAGTAATTACAGTTAAGAGGTTTGACATACATGAGGTATGTATAAATGTAGATAGTAATTACAGTTAAGAGGTTTGACATA
>NW_018403751.1:7336-7740 GCF_002113885.1 Mizuhopecten yessoensis | reverse complement strand
TAAGAGGTTTGACATACATGAGGTATGTATAAATGTAGATAGTAATCACAGTTAAGAGGTTTGACATACATGAGGTATGTATAAATGTTGATAGTAATTACAGTTAAGAGGTTTGACATACATGAGATATGTATAAATGTAGATAGTAATCATATCTATCTTTGACTTTATGCTGCAGATATTGTACCCACCTGATCTCAGCCACCAGGGAGTTGCCATAGTAAACAGGGTACACGTAGGACTTGCGGTCGGAGACTGGCTGGGGAAGGGGCTGAGGACCTGGTTGTGTGGGTTTCTCCACCTCACTGTAACACAAAAACCAAGCCTTAGCTACAACATTATAGAGCATATCTTACAGCAGAAACCTTCAGATTTTATATTATATTGGAAGATTTGGACAGAAA
>NW_018403751.1:4470-4649 GCF_002113885.1 Mizuhopecten yessoensis | reverse complement strand
AGGTGTTGTAGGGCCATGATACCAAGTCTTACATTACAAGGTGTCATATAGGTGTTGTAGGGCCATGATACCAAGTCTTATATTACAAGGTGTCCTTTAGGTGTTGTAGGGCCATGATACCAAGTCTTACATTACAAGGTGTCCTTTAGGTGTTGGTAGGGCCATGATACCAAGTCTTA
>NW_018403751.1:0-108 GCF_002113885.1 Mizuhopecten yessoensis | reverse complement strand
GTGTTGGTAGGGCCATGATACCAAGTCTTATATTACAAGGTGTCCATTAGGTGTTGTAGGACTATGATACCAAGACTTACATTACAAGGTGTCCTTTAGGTGTTGGTA
>NW_018403750.1:4309-4805 GCF_002113885.1 Mizuhopecten yessoensis | reverse complement strand
TATCGCTCTAACCGAATGATTTACCTGATCAGTGAGAGTACTGTCACTCTAACCGAATGATCTACCTGGTTAGTGAGAGTACTGTCGCTCTAACCGAATGATCTACCTGGTCAGTGAGAGTACTATCGCTCTAACTGAATGATCTACCTGGTCAGTGAAAGTACTATCGCTCTAACCGATTGATCAACCTGGTCAATGAGAGTACTATCGCTCTAACCGAATGATCTACCTGGTCAGTGAGAGTACTATCGCTATAACCGAATGATCAACCTGGTCAATGAGAGTACTATCGCTCTAACCGAATGATCTACTTGGTCAGTAAGAGTACTGTCGCTCTAGCCGAATGATCTACCTGGTCAGTGAGAGGACAATCGCTCTTACCGAATGATCTACCTCGTCAGTGAGAGTACTGTTGCTCTAACCAAATGATCTACCTGGTCAGTGAGAGTACAATCGCTCTTACCGAATGATCTACCTCGTCAGTGATAGTACAGTC
>NW_018403750.1:0-108 GCF_002113885.1 Mizuhopecten yessoensis | reverse complement strand
TACTATCGGTCTAACCGAATGATCTACCTGGTCAGTGAGAGTACTTTCGCTCTAACCGAATGGTCTACCTGGTCAGTGAGAGTACTATCGCTCTAACCGAATGATCTA
>NW_018403749.1:3943-4021 GCF_002113885.1 Mizuhopecten yessoensis | reverse complement strand
AAGTAGTACGACAGTTAGTAACATAAATACAAAGTAGTACGACAGGTAGTGACATAAATACAATGTAGTACGTCGGTA
>NW_018403749.1:0-108 GCF_002113885.1 Mizuhopecten yessoensis | reverse complement strand
AGTAGTACGACAGTTAGTAACATAAATACAAAGTAGTACGTCAGTAAGTGACATAAATACAAGGTAGTACGACAGTTAGTAACATAAATACAAAGTAGTACGACAGTT
>NW_018403748.1:34335-34548 GCF_002113885.1 Mizuhopecten yessoensis | reverse complement strand
GCATGCCCGAAGGGCAAGTGGGCTTATGCCACGTCCCAGCGTCCGCCGTCTGTCAATTTTTCCTTCAAAACAATGCTAGTCCTGAACGGTTTAGTGGATTTTAACTGAATTTTGTCTGCAACATCCTTAGGCCAAGGGGACATAATTTGGTATAAACGGTGGCTGTGGCCCCCCTGGGAGCAGAGGAGCGGGGCAACCTAGGGGAAAAATCCT
>NW_018403748.1:33671-33794 GCF_002113885.1 Mizuhopecten yessoensis | reverse complement strand
TTTGTCTCCATCAAGTTGTCTAGTAGTGCCTGTTACTATTAGGGTATATTCATTAAAACAAGATTACCACCAGGCGCCATTTTGGAATTTGACATTTGAAATGTGTTCTTGCTATATCTCCTA
>NW_018403748.1:29481-33299 GCF_002113885.1 Mizuhopecten yessoensis | reverse complement strand
GGTATGATGTAAATAAGTAATGGAAAAATATTCTGACAATGGCTGACATAATCATATGTATTGTGCAGAAGAAATACAAAAAGCAAAGAGTGTGATTGTACAGTGTATGTATTGGAAACACTGAAAGTAACATCTTAACTTTGGTTCAGGTTTTTGTGGTGATTTCATTCTTATAACAGGTAGGCTGGCTATATATGGCTTTTTATGCTTCTCCCATAACATTTGGGGTGCATGTAGTCACTGCATGTTTGTCCAGGCCATAACTTCTGACCCATTGAAGATAACTCAGTGAAATTTAAGGATATGTGGGATGGCAAGGCAATGTGTTGAGTACCATTATTGGGTCTGTATGCCCAAGGTCAAGGTCACATTGAGGTCAAATTTAAATTAATTGTGTGGGCTGTAGCTTCTGAGTTGCTGTGGATTGCTCAAGGACATTTTATGGATCCAATTATGAAGTCAGGGCAGTGGGTGGCAATTTAAACCACAACTTTGTCGATACACACAAGGTCAAGGTCACATTGAATCTTGTCCATACACACAAGGTCAAAGGTCACTTTATTCTTGTCCATACACACAAGGTCAAGGTCACATTAGATCTTGTCCATACACACAAGGTCAAAGTCACATTAAATCTTGTCCATGCATACAAGGTCAGGGTCACTTTAATCTTGTCCATACACACAAGGTCAAGGTCGCATGAAATCTTGTCCATACACACAAGGTCAAGGTTACATTAAATCTGTAAACAAAACTTAGATGTACCATTTACACTTGTAGGGCGAAAGTTTCCCATTATAAAGTTAATCTATTTATAGGTCATCTTAACTTCGACCTATGCTTTGTCCATAAATTTGACCTGAACTTTTGAAAAAGTTTGTCCGGCATATCTTCTATACTATTTCATCTGGAGTAACCAGATTTGGTGTACAAGGACATCTTGGGATGGCAGAGTGCAGAGTGCAAGAATTAGGTCACTGTTACCTATGACTTAACCTTTGACCTTTACTTGAAAAGTTTGACATAAGTGCTATTCTGATTGCTTTTCGTCTGTCGTCGTCTGTAAACTTTTTACATTTTCGACATCTTCTCAAGAATCAGTGGATGATTTTTTTTCAAACTTGGTCAGAACCGTCCTTGGTAGATGAGGCTACAAAATTGTAATTTGGGATTTTTACCCCAACCCCAGGGGCCAGAGCTGGCCCCCAAAGAAAAAGTTAACCAATATTTCAAAAATCTTCTTCTCCAGACTTAGAGGTACTACAGTCAATTTCACTGCATGTATGAAAAGATCATCAGTGGCTTTGTTTAATTGTAAATTTCAGTACCTCCGGTCCATCCATTCTCTTTTGGGTAGGGGGTAAAATTTAGTACAGTTTATATAGGGAAATAACACTTTTGGGTATATTTTGTCAATTGTCAGTAGGAGATCATTCTCACTTGGTAAGAACCATCCATGGAGGAAGATGGTATTACATTGTAAAATTGGGATTCCTGCCCGAACCCCAAGGAACCAGGGCTGGGCCCCAAAGGGAAAATTAACCAATATTTCAAAAATCTTCTTCTCTAGACTCAGAGGTACTACAGTCAATCTCTCTGCATGAATGGAAAGACCATCAGGGGGATAAATAAATTGTAAATTTCATTAACCCTGGGCCATCTGTGCTCAATTAGGGAGGGGTAAAGTTTAATATAGTTTATATAGGAAAATAACACTTTTGGGTATATTTTGTTCATTTTCAGCAGGAAATTATTCAAACTTGGTCGGAATAATTTTTGGTGGATGAGGGTATTCCATTGTAAAATTGGGATTTTTACCCCAACCTCCAGGTGCCAGGGCGGGGTCCTAAAGGGAAAATTAACCAATATTACAAAAATCTTCTTCTTCAGTCTCGGATGTAGTACAATCAAATTCTGTGCATGGATGAAAATTCCGTCAGGGGCTTTAAAGGGACATCACGTGAAAAGCCATTTTTTTTTTAATGAATGTATGTATTGTATGCACTTCCACTTATGTTACCTCGCTATCCCCATATTCATAGTCCATTCCAAATGTCCAGTTTGACCACTTGAATTGTTCGAGAAAGCCCTGCTAAAAATAGCGCCGATAACGTCACCTGACTAGGCAGTAAACACGGGCGGTCTGGGCGAGATGAAACGGTTTCCAAAGGGGCCCCCAGAGAGGGGCGTCGGGCAACTGCAACTTCTTACCGCACTATGAAACTAAGTAATATGATTTCTAAGTCCGTATTCAAACTTATTGAACAGTAGATATTCATTATCAAAAGTTAATTGCACACTTGCCAATATTCAGAATTTAAATTTATTTTCCTTAAACATATTTGTTGCCAATAAAATTGAACAAGGGATGGGGCACACGTTTTTACAATTTATCACAGCCTTCTCTCGTCATACATTTACAATTAAATGTCAACAATAATAATAGGCATAAACATAAAGTATATATATATAAATATATAATGAATTTAGTACCGGAGTGTGACATCTGACAGGGCTAAACACCTTTCTTCAACCATGGTACAAACCTTTCTGTAAAAAGAAATATTTACGAGACGAATATCCCCTTTTCAAATGTTTTCATAAAGTGCATATATGCAATGACAAACTACACGCGTATAAAAAAAGAAACGTTGGTGATTTTTTTTACTACATTGTACAAACTCAATATCTTTGGCCAATTTTTGTTTCTATACCATGCATACAAATTTATGTATCTCTCTTTTCCACTTTCAATGCCGCCATACGCTAACACTTATTAAGTCATATTAGCCATCACACACACTAAACTGTATGGCAAAACCACTACGTGTACATGTAGAATATGTGTCGGATATGGGACGTGTTGAGCTACTTGATAATTTAATGTTTTCAATACTTTTCATAATTTAATGTTTTCAATACTTTTCATAGATTAAAGCATTCTTGTCAATGGACCCTTTGTATGTTGAGTCAAATTTTCTTTAATCATTTCATTTTTGTCCAAAACAGAAGCCGTAGTTATCGGCAGCATGCGTCATTTTTACAACGTAAACAAATGTTTCTTCCCCCTGTTTTCAATACGTATTCAGATTCTATCTGAATTCGTAAATTAATTCTTTATAGAGAAAAGGTTGTTACATGATCATACATTCTAAGTCAACAATATATGAAAACATGAACTGTTGAAATATCACGATTAAAAAAAAAATGTTACGCGATCCTATTTTCTAGAAGTAGGTTCTTCTTTCTCAGTTATTCATCCTGGCCCGTCATTTTGACATTTTTAGCCCACCATCATCTGATAATGGGCTATTCAAATCACCCTGCGTCCGTGGTCCGTCGTCCGTCCGTTGTCTGTAGTCCGTCGTCCGTCCGTAAACAATTCTTGTTATCGATATTTCTCAAGAAGTACCACAGGGATCTTTCTCAAATTTTATATGCAGGTTCCCCTTGGTCCTTCGCTGTGCAGGGCAACTTTTGAGACTGATCGGATAAACAACATGGCCAACAGGCAGCCATCTTGGATTTTGATTGTGAAAGTTTGTTATCGCTATTTCTCAAGAAGTACTAGAGGGATCTTTCTCAAATTTTATATGTAGGTTCCCCTTGGTCCTTAGCTGTGCAGGGCATCTTTTGAGACTGATCGGATAACCAACATGGCCGACAAGCAGCCATCTTGGATTTTGATAGTGAAAGTTTGTTATCGCTATTTCTCAAGAAGCACTAAAGGGATCTTTCTCAAATTTTATATGTAGGTTCCCCTTGGTCCTAAGCTGTGCAGGGCAACTTTTGAGACTGATCGGATAAACAACATGGCC
>NW_018403748.1:12665-28077 GCF_002113885.1 Mizuhopecten yessoensis | reverse complement strand
CCAACAAATATTGAGAATGAAAATTAGTTTGACCTACTTTCAAAGTCACAGGGGTCAAATATGTCAAAAACTTCAAACGACTTCTTCTGAAGAATTAAAAGGTATAGAATCTTCATATTTGGCTGATGGCTTCCTTGGATGGAGCCCAACAAAGTTTGAGAATGAAAATTACCTTGACCTTCTTTCAAGGTCACAGGGGTCAAATGTGTCAAACACTTCAAACGACTTCTTCTGAAGAACTGAAAGGTATATAATCTTTATATTTGGCTGGTGGCTTCCTGGGATAGAGCCCAACAAAGTTTGAGAATGAAAACTAGTTTGACCTACTTTCAAGGTCACAGGGGTCATATATGTCAAAAGCTTCAAATGACTTCTTCTGAAGAACTGAAAGGTATAGAATCTTTATTTTTGATTGATGGCTTCCTTGGATAGAGCCCGACAAAGTTTGAGAATGAAAATGACCTTGACCTTCTTTCAAGGTCACAGGAGTCAAATGTGTCAGACACTTCAAACGACTTCTTCTGAAGAACTGAAAGGTATATAATCTCTATATTTGGCTTGTAGCTTCCTAGGAAAGAGCCGAACAAAGTTTGAGAATGAAAATGACCTTGACCTTCTTTTAAGGTCACATGAGGCAGATATGTCAAACACTTTAAACGACTTCTTCTGAAGAACTGGTAGTTATAAAATCTTAATATTTGGCAGGTGGCTTCCTGGGAAAGAGCCAAACAAAGTTTGCGAATGAAAATGACCTTGACCTACTTTCAAGGTCACAGCGTTCAAATATGTCAAACAGTTCAAACAGCTTCTTCTGAAGAATTAAAAGGCATAAAATTATAATATTTGGCTGGTGACTTCCCGGGATAGAGCTCACCAAAGTTTGCAAATGAAAATGACCTCAACCTACTTTAGAGGTCACAGAGGTCAACAACATTTTAATGGATTTGTTCTTGAGAACTAAAAGGAATGGATTCATAAGATTTGGCTGGTAGCTTTTTGGAATAGAGCTAACCAATTTGAGAAGGAAAATGACATTGACCTACTTACAAGATCACAGGGAAAAATATGTCAAGCAACTTCTGAAGAAGAATCAAAAAGCATAGAATCTTATAATAATATTTTGCTGGTAGTTTCAACAGATGGAGCCAACAAAGTTTGCGAGGGAAATATTTTTAGTGCAATATAATATTTAATGAGAATATTTTGCTATGACTGCTTAAATATTCAGGTGAGCGATACAGGCCCTCTTGGGCCTCTTGTTTATATATTGCATCGTCGCGCCAGAGGAAGCCGGGTATTCATATTAGTACTAATTTAAATCTTGTATGTAAAAACAAACAACAATTCTTTTAATTCAGCAATATAATTAAATCATACCATGTTACTGAACCCGGTTATATTATAAATTATGTAAATCTAAAAAGCGCACGTATCTCATTTGACCCCGATCACGAGTACCGACCGAGACAGAATTCGCCATGGCTATCACAACAGTTATCCCTTGGATGGCCTCATGACAAAATCAAACTAACCAGTCACTTATCCTTTCCTTTCGCATAAACCACTGTATACTTATAGAAACACAAAGTAAACTCTCTCCAATACATGCCCATTGACATATTAAACTAAGTTCATCTGTGTTCAAACTCAGACACAGATACTAGCGAGGTTAATAGTTTTAGATATTTATTCATAACATAAACAGCGCTAGCATTTCTGTCGATTCCATTTCAGCTTAACCGGCTATCCGGAAGAATACATGCACCGTTCTAACTGCTAGGGCAGTTATTTTCTCCTTTGAATACTTCCCGACTGTAATTATGATTCCGTAATGTTATCCTTGCGCGATCTTTTGACCATTTGGCAACTTTTCGCTTCGTAGCTGACACCGTACAACACTTTTCTTTGGCTTACTTCACACGGCAAGTCATTTTGTTTACAAATAAATGGTGTGCAATGCGCATGCGCTAGTAGAGGGAAATCCCTGAACAAAACGTTGGTCAGACAGGTAAAAATACCGATGATTATCTTAGATTTAATCATTTTTATGAATCTATTTCAGCCAAATCCGATCGTTATTTTCCATAAGGAGTTTCACTTGATATGTTTATGTAGTATTTGAAAAAAAAGACAAAAAAATAGTTACTTCAGCGTGATGCCCCTTTAACTATTTTTAGGTCACCTGAGGCAAAGTCTCAAGTGACCTATTGCGATCGCCTTTTGTCCGTCGTTGTCCGTCGTCTGTCCGTAAACAATTTACATTTTCGACTTCTCCAAAATCCTTGAACCAATTAATGAAATTTTGCGATAACGTCCATGGCCAAAGGTCAACCAAAATTGTGAATTATATGGTCCCCAGCCCCCAGGGGCCTGAGGGGCAAGGCCAAAAACAGTCAAATTGACGAAAATTTCAAAAATCTTCTTCTCAAGACTAGATACGGTAGAATCAAATACTCTTCATAGATGGAAGGGTTTTTAGGTGCTCTACCAAAATTGTGAATTTTATGACCCTAGGGTCTCACGTTTGCCCCTGGGGAAGGGAAGGAGGGGGGGGGGCAAATTTATTATGGTTTATAATGGCAAATGATACATGTTGATAACTTGATTGGAATTATAACCCTGAGTTGACAGTTTGATACTTTGAAAATGTTGAGCCAGCCCTACCCCAAGGGCTGTAGGGTGGGGCCCAAAGAAGTCAGTGTGCTAAAATTTCTTCATTTTCCTTGTTTAGAATCAGAGGTGCTCGTTTCAAATACTTTTCAGTCTTAAATCTGTATGCTAGATATTGACTAAGATGGTTTTATTGTTTTTTGTCACTTTGAATAATATTTCTGTTCATGTTTTAAAAACAAAAATCAACTCTGTGTAAAAATATATCAGAACTCAGGTGACCGTTAAGGCCCATGGGCCTCTTGTTCAATTTCATTACCCCCAGACCATTCATTCTCGCTTCGGGAGGGGGTAAAGTTGACCTTAGTTTATATATATATGGGCATATTTTGTCCATTTTCAATAGGAAAATATTCAAACCTGTTTGGAATGATTATGATGTCAACGAAAATGACCTTGACCTACTTTCAAGGTCACAGGGGTCAAATATGCCATACTCTTTAAACGACTTCTGAAGAAGAACTAAAAGGTATAGAATCTTTATATTTGGCTGGTGGCTTCCTGGGATAGAGCCCGACAAAGTTTGAGAATGAAAATGACCTTGACCTGCTTTCAAGGTCACAGGTGTCAAATATGTCAAACACTACAAAAGACTTCTTCTCAACAACTAAAAGGTATAGAACCTTCATATTTGGCTGGTGGCTTCCTGCGATAGAGCCCGACAAAGTTTGAGAATGATAATTACTTTGACCTCATTCAAGGTCACAGGTGTCAAATATGTCAAATGAAGCAAGCGACTTCTGCTGAAAAATCGAAAGGCATAAAATTATAATATTTGGCTAGTGGCTTCTTGGGATAGAGTTCACCAAAGTTTGCAAATTAAAATGACCTCAACCTATTTTAAATGTCACAGAGGTCAACAACATTTCAAAGGATTTGTTCTGAAGAACCAAAAGGAATGGATTCATAAGATTTGGCTGGTAGCTTCTTGGGATAGAGCTATAAAAGTTTGAGAAGGAAAATGAATTGACATACTTACAAGGTCACAGGGAAAAATATGTCAAACAACTTTTCAGAATTGTACACATGGTGGGGCTGACCCCCTAGGGGGCTGAGGGGCGGGACCAAAATGGTGCAAAATGGCTATATTGCTATAAACGATTTCTTCTGTAGAACTCTGCAATAGCTATCAATCATATTTGGTCAGAAGCATTCATAGGAGGCGGGGATTACTGACCCCTAAGGGGGCTGAGGGGCGGGGCTAAAAAGTGTTATTTGGCTATATTGCTTTAAGCAACTTCTTCTCTGGAACTAAGAGATGGATATCAACCATACTTGACTGGAAGCATCCCTTGGTTGTGGGAATTTAAAAATGTACAAATGGTGGGGCTGACCCTCCAGAGGGCTGAGGGACGGGGCAAAATGGAGGCAATTTGGCTATAGTGCTACAAACAACTTCTTCTGTAGAACTATGCACTGGATATCAATCATATTTGATCAGAAGGATTCATGGGAGGCAGGGATTCAAAATTGTACAAATGGTGTGGCTGACCCCCTGAGGGGCGGGGCCAAAAAGGGTTATTTGAATATATTGATTTAAGCGACTTCTTATCTGGAACTAAGTGATGGATATCAACCACACTTGACTGGAAGCATCCCTAGGTGGTGGTGATTCAAAATTGTACAAATGTTGGGGCTGACCACCCGGGCTTAAGGGGTCGGCCAAAAAAAGTGTATTACTTTGAAATGTTTGAGATCCCCACCATATAAACATATATACAATTGCTGAGTATAAAGAGAAGAATGCACATTTGCTTACAGGATGGCCTTAGGGTCTGGCCCCACCCTATGAGACATAGTCCCTGGGTCATGACTTTGAAACGGTTGGGATCCCCACCCCAAAACTATATATACAAATGCTGGGCATAAAGAGACGAATGTAGTCATGATATTAGAATAGACCCTGGGGTCTGACCAAACCCCTAGGGACTTAGTTAGTCACAGCTTGGAAATGGTTGAGATCCCCACCCTATAACCATATATACAATTGCTGAGTATAAAGAGATAAATGCACATATGCTTCCAGGATGGCCTTGGGGTATGCCCCACCCTTGGAGACTTAACCCTTGGGTCATAACTTCAAAAGGGTTAAGATCCCCACCCCAAAACTATATATACAATTGTTGGGCATGAAAAGACGAATGCAGTCATGATATTAAAATTGACCCCAGGGTCTGCCCCACCCTTGCAGACTTACCTATTGGGTCATAACTTTGAAACGGTTGAGATCCCCAACCCAAAACTATATATACAAATGCTGGGCAAAAAGAGACAAATGCAGTCATGATATTAGAATTGACCCCAGGGTCTTGCCACAACTGTACGGACCGAGTCATAACTTGGAAACAGTTTAGATCCCCACCCCATTACCATACATTAAATTGCTGGGCATGAAAAATCTAATACAGATATGCTACAAGGATTGGCCTTGGGGTCTGGCATATTCCCTTGGATCTCATTTGGAGAATGTTTTGCCATGATTGCTTAGAAATCCAGATGTGCGATACAGGCCCTCTGGGCATCTTGTTTATTATTATGTGTAGGTGTTACATGTGTAAGTGTTATATGTGTAGGTGTTACATGTGTAGATGATACATGTATGTGTAAGTGTTACATGTGTAAGTGATACATGTATGTGTAAGTGTTACATGTGTAAGTGATACATGTGTAAGTGTTACATGTGTAAGTGATACATGTGTAGGCGATACATGTGTAAGTGTTACATGTGTAGGTGATACATGTGTAGGCGATACATGTGTAGGTGATACATGTGTAAGTGTTACATGTCTAGGTGATACATGTGTAGGCTATACATGTGTAGGTGATACAGGTGTAGGTAATACATGTGTGAGTCATACATTTGTGAGTGATACACGTGTAGGCGAAACATGTGTAGGTGATATATGAGTAGATGGTACATGTGTAGGGGTTACATGGGGAGGTGATACATGTGTAAGTGTTACAAGTGTAGGTGAAACATGTGTAAGTGTTACATGTCTAGGTGATACATGTGTAGGTTATACATGTGTAAGTGATACATGTTTAGGTATTACATGTGTAGGAGATACATGTGTAAGTCATACGTGTGTGAGTGATACACGTGTAGTGTGTAGGTGTTACATGTGGTAGGTGATACATGTGCAGGTGAAACATGTGTTAGTGATAAATGTGTAGGTGTTACATATGTAGATGTTACATGTGTAGGTGAAACATGTGTAGGTGGTACATGGCGATACATGTGTAAGTGTTTCATGTGTAGGTGATACATGAGTAGGTGAAACATGTGTAGATGATAAATGTGTAGGTGTTACATGTACAGATGATCCATGTGTAGGTGTTACATGTACAGATGATCCATGTGTAGGTGTTACATGGGCAGATGATACATGGGGGGGTTACATGTGTGGGTGATATATGTGTAGATGGTATATGTGTAGGTGTTACATGTGCAGATGGTCCATGTGTTGGTGTTACATGTGCAGATGATACATGTGTAGGTGCTACATGTGTAAGTGATACATGCGTAAGTGATACATGTGTAGATATTACATGTGTAGGTGATACGTGTGTAGGTAATACATGTGTAGGTCATACATGTGTAGGCGATACATGTGTAGGTGCTACATGTGTAAGTGATACATGTGGAGGTATTACATGTGTAGGTGATACAGGTGTAGGTAATACATGTGTAAATCATACATGTGTGAGTGATACGCGTGTAGGTGAAACATGTGTTAGTGATACATGTGTAGGTGGAACATGTATAGATGATAAATGTGTAGGTGTTACATATGTAGATGTTACATGTGTAGGTGTTACATGGGTAGATGATACATGTGTAAGTGTTACAAGTGTAGGTGAAACATGTGTTAGTGATAAATGTGTAGGTGTTACATGTGAGGTGTTGCATGCGTTGGTGATACATGTGTACGTGATATATGTGTAGGTGTAACATGTGAGGTGTTACATGTGTTGGTGATACATGTGTAGGTGTTACATGGGTAGATGATACATGTGTAAGCGATACATGTGTAGGTATTACATGTGTTGATACATGTGTAGGCGATACATGTGTAAGTGTACATGTGTAGGTGATACATGAGTAGGTGAAACATGTGTAGGGGATACATGTGTAGGCGATACACATGTATCACCTACACATGCATCACCTATACATGTATCACTAAACTTACACATGTATCACCTACACTCGTAACACACACATGTATCATCTGCACATGTATCACCTACACATTGATAACCTACACATGTAACACCTACTCATGTACCATCTACACATATATCCCCTACACATGTAACTCCTACACATGTAACACCTACACACGTACCATCTACACATATATCACCTACACATGTCTCACCTACACATGTAACGCCTACACATGTAACACCTAAACATGTGTTAGTGATACATGTGTAAGTGATTTATGTGTAGGTGTTACATGTTAAGGTGATATATGTGTAGGTAATACATGTGTAAGCCATACATGTGTGAGTGATACATGTGTAGGTGGAACATGTATAGATGATAAATGTGTAGGTGTTACATGTACAGATGATCCATGTGTAGGTGTTACATGTACAGATGATCCATGTGTAGGTGTTACATGTTAAGGTGATATATGTGTAGGTAATACATGTGTAGGTCATACATGTGTGAGTGACACACGTGTAGGTGAAACATGTGTAGATGATAAATGTGTAGGTGATACATGTGAGGTGTTACATGCGTCGGTGATACATGTGTAAGTGTTATATGTGTAGGTGTTACATGTACAGATGATCCATGTGTAGGTGTTACATGGGCAGATGATACATGGGGGGGTTACATGTGTGGGTGATATATGTGTAGATGGTACGTGTGTAGGTGTTACATGTGCAGATGACACATGTGTGTGTTACATGTGTAGGGGATACATGTGTAGGCGATACATGTGTAAGTGTTTCATGTGTAGGTGATACATGAGTAGGTGAAACATGTGTAGGTGATACATGTGTAGGTGAAACATGTGTTAGTGATACATGTGTAGGTGTTACATGTGTAGGTGATATATGTGTAGATGGTACATGTGTAGGTGTTACATGTGTAGATGATACATGTGTAAGTGATACATGTGTAGGTATTACATGTGTAGGTGATACATGTGTAAGTCATACATGTGTGAGTGATACACGTGTAGGTGATACATGTGTAAGTGTTACATGTGTAGGTATTACATGTGTAGGTGTTACATGTGTAAGTGATACATGTGTAGGTGTTACATGTGTAAGTGTTACATGTGTAGGTGTTACATGTATAAGTAAGATAAGATAGAGAAGATAAGATAAATTTTATTTAGAGTCAGTGGGTATATAACAAAATAACATAAGCTCTGAAGAGCTTTTGACCGACATATATATATACACATACAGATATATGGTACATAAAATACAATTCATTAAGACATCAATTACTTATATCACATACATATTGTTCATATATTACTTTGATAATAGGTTAAATTCCATATTCCATACATGTATATCAAATAATTTGAATTAAAATAAATTAAATCAAAACAAGGCGTTGAAGTTAAATGTTTTCAATGGAGACACTGTAGGCTGAATAAAGAGAAGATGATGTTAGAGTAAGGTGAGATATTTATTATTTGCAGGCTGCACATTTACCTTTGGTTCCATTCCAGGAGGATATTAAAGATTTAAAATGGCCGTAATTTGTTGTGGTCCTAAAGTTTTCAGGAAGATCATTCCAAAGACAGGCTGCTGCATATTTGAAGGATTTTATACCGTATGTAGTAGTCTTAACATGTGGGATGTCCAAAATGTTTGTATATCTGAAGCTGTAATTTTGAGACTTGGGTGTGACAATGTTGTGGAGACATGGGGGTGTGGTTTTGTGTATGATTTTGTAGGTTTCTATAGCCATTTGCCTCATTCTTCTAATTTTCAAAGTAGATATCATTGCCCAGGCCAAAAGTTCACCGTAATTGCTTGAGAAGTCATCATAAATAAATCTGAGTGCCCTATACTGAATTTTCTCAATTTTTCAAAGCTTATGCCGTGGGCGGCGTCCGTCGTCCGTCCGTCCGTCAACTTTTCCTTTAAACAACTTCTTCTGAAGAACGGACAGGCCTAGAGTCATAATATTTGGCTGAAAGCTTCGTTGGTAGGAGCCCTACTAAGTTTGAGAATGAAAATGACCTTGACCTACTTTCAAGGTCACAGGGGTCAAATGTGTCAAACACTTCAAACAACTTCTTCTGAAGAACTGAAAGGTATATAATCTTTATATTTGGCTGGTGGCTTCCTGGGATAGAGACCAACAAAGTTTGAGAATGAAAATTAGTTTGACCTACTTTCAAGGTCACAGGGGTCAAATATGTCAAAAACTTCAAACGACTTCTTCTGAAGAATTAAAAGGTATAGAATCTTCATATTTGGCTGATGGCTTCCTGGGATAGAGCCCAACAAAGTTTGAGAATGAAAATGACCTTGACCTACTTTCAAGGTCACAGGGGTCAAATGTGTCAAACACTTCAAACGACTTCTTCTGAAGAACTGAAAGGTATAGAATCTTTATATTTGGCTGGTGGCTTCCTGGGATAGAGACCAACAAAGTTTGAGAATGAAAATTAGTTTGACCTACTTTCAAGGTCACAGGGGTCAAATATGTCAAAAACTTCAAACGACTTCTTCTGAAGAATTAAAAGGCATATAATCTTTATATTTGGCTGGAAGCTTTGTTGGAAGGAGCCCTACAAAGTTTGAGAATGAAAACTAGTTTGACCTGCTTTCAAGGTCACAGGGGTCATATATGTCAAAAGCTTCAAATGACTTCTTTTGAAGAACTGAAAGGTATAGAATCTTTATTTTTGATTGATGCCTTCCTTGGATAGAGCCCGACAAAGTTTGCGAATGAAAATGACCTTGACCTTCTTTCAAGGTCACAGGAGTCAAATGTGTCAGACACTTCAAACGACTTCTTCTGAAGAACTGAAAGGTATATAATCTCTATATTTGGCTTGTAGCTTCCTAGGAAAGTAAAAGTTTGGCATACCCCAGTTTTGTCAGAAATAATTTTGTCATCTTCCAATAAAACTATGTTAGATTGGTGTTTGTTTTTGTTCCTTCTGAAGAACTGGTAGGATGTGTTTGACCTACTTACAAGATCATAGGGAAAAATATGTCAAGCAACTTCTGAAGAAGAATCAAAAAGCATAGAATCTNTCTTTGATTTTGTTAATGCTCTCTTGTGTGTCTGGGTTAAAACCAATGTGTTCTCCTATTTCATTAGCGACATTTACAAAAAAGTTGTTAAAAGTTTGGCATACCCCAGTTTTGTCAGAAATAATTTTGTCATCTTCCAATAAAACTATGTTAGATTGGTGTTTGTTTTTGTTCGAAAGGAATGGTTTGATTGTAGGCCAGAACTCAGTGTTCTTAGCTCCACCAGTACATCTTTCCATGAAATAATTGTTTATGGAGGATTTCTTTAGTTTGTTGACATGGTTTCTTTGAATCCTGGTTTTTTCCAATGTATTGTTGTTTCGAAGTGTAGATGATATATGTGTAAGTGATACATATGTAAGTGATCCATGTGTAGGTGTTACATGTGTAGGTGATACATGTGTAAGTTTAATGATACATGTATAGGTGATGCATGTGTAGGTTTGGTGATACATGTGTAGGTGATGCATGTGTAGGGGTTACATGTGTAGGTGATACATGTGTAGGTGTTACATGTGTAGGTGATGCATGTGTAGGTGATACATGTGTAAGTTTAGTGATACATGTATAGGTGATGCATGTGTAGGTTTGGTGATACATGTGTAGGTGATGCATGTGTAGGTGTTACATGTGTAGGTGATACATGTGTAGGTGATACATGTGTAGGTGATACATGTGTAGGTGTTACATGTGTAGGTGATACATGTGTAGGTGTTACATGTGTAGGTGATACATGTGTAGGTGTTACATGTGTAGGTGATACATGTGTAGGTGTTACATGTGTAGGTGATACATGTGTAGGTGTTACATGTGTAGGTGATACATGTGTAGGTGTTACATGTGTAGGTGATACATGTGTAGGTGTTACATGTGTAGGTGATACATGTGTAGGTGTTACATGTGTAGGTGATACATGTGTAGGTGTTACATGTGTAGGTGATACATGTGTAGGTGTTACATGTGTAGGTGATACATGTGTAGGTGTTACATGTGTAGGTGATACATGTGTAAGTGATACATGTGTATGTGTTACATGTGTAGGTGATGCATGTGTAGGTGTTACATGTGTAGGTGATACATGTGTATGTGTTACATGTGTAGGTGATGCATGTGTAGGTGTTACATGTGTAGGTGATACATGTGTAGGTGTTACATGTGTAGATGATACATGTGTAGGTGTTTCATGTGTAGTTGATGCATGTGTAGGTGTTACATGTGTAGGTGATACATGTGTAAGTGATACATGTGTATGTGTTACATGTGTAGGTGATGCATGTGTAGGTGTTACATGTGTAGGTGATACATGTGTATGTGTTACATGTGTAGGTGATGCATGTGTAGGTGTTACATGTGTAGGTGATACATGTGTAGGTGTTACATGTGTAGATGATACATGTGTAGGTGTTTCATGTGTAGTTGATGCATGTGTAGGTGTTACATGTGTAGGTGATACATGTGTAAGTGATACATGTGTATGTGTTACATGTGTAAGTGATGCATGTGTAGGTGTTACATGTGTAGGTGATACATGTGTATGTGTTACATGTGTAGGTGATGCATGTGTAGGTGTTACATGTGTAGGTGATACATGTGTAGGTGTTACAGGTGTAGGTGTTACATGTGTAAGTGATACATGTGTAGGTGTTACATGTGTAAGTGATTTATGTGTAGGTGTTACATGTGTAAGTGATTTATGTGTAGGTGTTACATGTGTAGGTGATAACTGTATAGATGTTACATGTTTAGGTGTAGGTGATACATGTGTTGGTGATACATGTGTAGGTGATACATGTGTAAGTGATACATGTGTAAGTGATACATGTGTAGGTGCTGCATGTGTAGGTGATACATGTGTTGGTGATACATGTGTAGGTGATACATGTGTAAGTGATACATGTGTAAGTGATACATATGTAAGTGATACATGTGTTGATGATACATCAGTTTGATGTGACCAAAGCTGCTAATTCTTTTATAACGAATTGTAACCAGGTAGATCTTCCACCTATGTTGATTACATGACATCATTGTTCTTTTACTTATAGGACAACCACAAGCCAAAGGACCGAGGACTGACGAAGGTGTAGGACAACAACAGTCCACAGGTTTGTTGTGTTCAGTAATGTTTATTATCCCTACGTTACAGCTATACAGACTTCAATTCTTAACAGATTTTCATAAAAAATTATAAAAATATGAAATTTGAGAATGTCTTTGATGAGTACGTACTTATAGATCCCAAGGTCAATGCCAAGGTTGTCACTGTTAGTATTTATATGTAATCCACAGGGGCAAGGAAGTATTCATGTCTGATAGACATTTCCTAGTATAAAGACCATACATGTGTAGGTACAGTTTTATGTTTAGATAATACATGTGGGTGTGATATATGTGTAGATAATATACAGACAAGCTAAGGAGTACATTTATGTATTATCAATCTCCATCCATAAAGTCATGTTATTTCACATAGATGTGTATAATTATAGAAGTCTGAATTATCTGTAAATACAGTTAATCACCAAAACCAGACATTATACAGTCTCCATTATATCATACTGAACAAAGAAAGCCGAGGATGAGGTGTACATATAAACTATATAATTGTTTATAATTATAGAGCCGAGTTTCCTCTGGCCCTGACACCAGACTTAGACATTTTGACAGATAGATATACGTTGTCCACGGGGTGACTAATCAACAGACCGTACTGATCCGGACTGAAAACGGAAAATATTATTCTTGTTTAGTAGATTTCATGAAACCCTAGGATGAGGTGTACATTTAAACTACCGTAAATGTAAACTTAATCACATATTATTATTGTTTACTTTAAATTTGGAACAATGTTTTATCAAAATGTATTTGACCTATGTGAGTACGTGTATTACTTTAAATGTGAATCTGTCTACTTAATCAACAGAAGACTATCCACGCTGTTGTGATGATTATTTAGAGTCAATGCTGATGAATGATATTGATAATATAAACGATTAATTGAATTAATTGTTTATGCCCCCGGGGGCTGCCCATGTCTGTCCTGTAAATTTAGATACTCTGGAAACTTCATTCTTTGACAGATTTTGATCAAATTTTATACAGATTTCAAGTATCAGAATTCAGGATTCCAAGGTCAAGGCCAAGGTCAGCATTGCTTTATATAAAATTCATCTCACAATTCAGTGTCATCAGTCTACCAACAATTGTAACTTACTGATGGAATTTGATCAAAATTTATAAAAAGGTCAGACATTTTTGTGTTTCAGGTTTCCAAGGCCAAGGCCAAGGTCACTGTTGTTATATATAGAAAGTCATCAAACGATTCAGTGTCATCACTCTAGCTACTTCATCTCTTAACAGATTTTAATCCAAAGTTTATACAGATTTCAAGTATGAGAATGCCTCGGATGAGTTCCTGTTACAAAGGTCACTGCATGTTCTTATTCATAGAACTATTTTCTCTGTATTTCTCCATTTATCAACATGAAATATATGATAATAGCTTGAATGCATACATATTTCATGGTGTCAAGACCATAGTTGTTGTAACTATTTCTAGACATTATCAAACACAGAAACTGGCATCAGGGGCATTCATGTCTTACAGATATTTCTAGTGTACTAATTCAGATGTAATGTAAATCTCTTTACTTTACAGAGTACAGTCCCAAGATAGCAGCCATGATAGGTGAGTTTTATCAGCTGAGGTAAACATGGAATGGTTTGAAATATAATATGAACATGTTTTTAGCTCACCTGGCCCTTTGGGCCAGGTGAGCTTATCCCATGGCGCAGCGTCTGGCGTCTGGCATCCGGCAACTTTTTCCTTTAAAACGCTACTAGTCCTGAACGGCTCAGAAGATTTTGACCAAATTTGGTCTGGATCATCATTGTCCAAAGGGTTTTGTATAAACGGAGGGTATGGTCCCCCTGGGGGCAGAGGCGCAGGGTCAAAAAGGGGTAAAATAGGTAAATCTTTAAAAATCTTCCTCTTCTCAACCAATAGAAGGATTTTGACCAAATTTGTCCTAGAGCATCTTTGGACAAAGGAGACTCAAGTTTGTATAAATGGAGGGTGTGGCCCCTCTGGGGGCGGAAGGATGGGGCCCAATAGGGGAAATAGAGGATTTTTTTCTCCTACTATACAAGTGAAGGGATTTAAACCAAATGCAGTCTGAAGCATGATTAGGGACAAAAGAATCAATTTTGTATAAACTGAGGTGTGTGGGCCCCCTTCTAGGGGAAGATGGGTGGGGCCCATTAGGGGAAAATAGAGGAAAACATCAAAGATCCTTCTCCTTCTGTACCGATGAAGGGATTTGCCCAAACTCCCCAATAGGGGAAATAGAGAAAAAAATACCTTCTGTACAAATGAAGGGATTTAAACCAAATGTGGTCTGAAACATGCTTAGGGGTAAAAACTTAATTTGTTTAACTTGTATAAAAAAAGGTGCATGCGAGGCCCAATAGGGGAAATAGCGGAAAATTGGGACATAACATGGAAACTCATTTTTTGGTGTCTTTCCCACCAAAACAGATGTATATATGTAGTTCTTCTTGCAACTTTGTTTCTTGTACTCCTTTGATAAACCTGTATGGTACTCAGCAGGTTTTAAATTGAAAAATTAAATACCAGGTGAGCTATTAAGGCCCCTGGGCCTCTTGTTGTATTTGGTTTACTACCCTCTTGTTTATTATTCCCCCACCAGTTCTAGGGGGGGTGACTACAGGTTTGCACTTTGTCTGTCCTTCCTTCCGAGAGTTTGTCCGTGACATATCGGGAAAATTCACTTGGTAACATCATAATTAGTCCCCCATTGGTTTCAAAGGTGGGGGGAGGGGGGGGGGGGGGGGGGGGGGGGGGTTGCACGTGCATGACTATAGGTTTGCACTCCTTTGACCTTAACTTTTGAAAAAGTTTATCGGGGACATATCTTCTATACTATTTCACCTGGAGTAAACAGATTTGGTGAACAAGGACATCTTGGGCAGCGCAAAGAGAAGGTCCTATGACCTCACTGTGACCCATGCTTTGACCTTTGACCTTAACTTTTGAAAAAGTTTGTCTGGGGTATATCTTCTATACTATTTCACCTGGTGTATCCAGATTTTGTGTTCAAAGTCATCTTGAGATGGCAGAGTGCAAGAATTAGGTCACTCTGACCTATTACTTGACCTTTAACCTTAACCTTTGAAAAAGTTTGTCCAGGGCATATCTACTGTATTATTTCAGCTGGAGTAATCAGATTTGTTGTACAGAGACATCTTTGGATGATGGAGTGCAGTGTGCAAGAATTAGGTCACTGTAACCTTTGACTTGACCTTTGACCTTCACTTTTGAAAAAGTTTGTCTGGGGCATATCTTCTATTTTCAAATTTTACCAATTCAGTTTATTACCAAATGCACATTGCATATAGGCGTATATTATGTACTATTTCACCTGGAGTTACCAGATTTGGTGTACAAGGACATCTTGGGACGGGGATGTGCAAA
>NW_018403748.1:0-108 GCF_002113885.1 Mizuhopecten yessoensis | reverse complement strand
ATCTTAACCAGTTCGAATGATAGTATAACTGTTAGGCCAGGACACTGTTGACCAGGTATCTTTACCAGTTAGAGTGACATTATAACAGTTGGGTCAGGACACTGTTGA
>NW_018403747.1:4533-4622 GCF_002113885.1 Mizuhopecten yessoensis | reverse complement strand
ACAACCAGATTAGTGGTGACTGGATAGTGGTACAACCAGATTAGTGGTATCTGGATGGTGTTACAACCCAATTAATGGTGACTATATAT
>NW_018403747.1:0-108 GCF_002113885.1 Mizuhopecten yessoensis | reverse complement strand
AGTGGTGACTGGATGGTGGTACAACCAGATTAGAGATGACTGGATCATGGTACAACCAGATTAGTGGTGACAGGATATTGGTACAACCAGATTAGTTGTGACTGGATA
>NW_018403746.1:26129-26237 GCF_002113885.1 Mizuhopecten yessoensis | reverse complement strand
ATAGTAAATGTCCATGGCTAGGGAGATGTTGGGTTATAATTGAGATGGATAGTTAATGTTCATGGTAAGGGGGCTGTAGGGTAATAATTAAGAGGGATAGTAAATGTT
>NW_018403746.1:20110-22335 GCF_002113885.1 Mizuhopecten yessoensis | reverse complement strand
AATTGGAAGAGTTCAAATGTGTCTTCAGGGGTGAGTGAGTTAATGTCCATGGCTAGGCAGATGTAAGGTAATAAGTTAGAGGGATAGTTAATGTTCATGGCTAGGGGGGCTGTAGGGTAATAATTGAGAGGGATAGTTATTATGCATTGCTAGGGGGAGGGATAGTAAAAGTCCATGGCTAGGTAGATGTAGGGTTATAATTGGAGATGTAGGGTAATAATTGAGAGGGATAGTTAATGTTCATGGTAAGTAGGGCTGTAGGGTAATAATTGAAAGGGTTAGTTAATGTTCATGATTAGGGAGATGTAGGGTTATAACTGAGAGGGATAGTAAAAGTCCATGGCTAGGTAGATGTAGGGTTATAATTGAGAGGGATAGTTAATGTCCATGGCTAGGGGGGCTGTAGGGTTATAATTGAGAGGAATAGTTAATGTTCATGGCTAGGGAGGTGTAGGGTAATAATTGAGAGGGATAGTTATTATGCATTGCTAGGGGGGCTGTAGGGTTATAATTGAGAGGAATAGTTAATGTTCATGGCTAGGGAGATGTAGGGGAATAATTGAGAGGGATAGTTAATGTTCATGATTGGGGGACTGTGGGGTAATAATTGAGAGGGATAGTTAATGTTCATGGCTAGGGAGGTGTAGGGTAATAATTGAGAGGGATAGTTATTATGCATTGCTAGGGGGGCTGTAGGGTTATAATTGAGAGGGATAGTTAATGTCCATGGCTAGGGGGGCTGTAGGGTTATAATTGAGAGGAATAGTTAATGTTCATGGCTAGGGAGATGTAGGGTATAATTGAGAGGTATAGTTAACTCATTCACCCCTGAAATTTCATAATGAACTAAACCAGCATTTGAATTGGAAGAGTTCAAATGTGTCTTCAGGGGTGAATGAGTTAATGTCCATGGCTAGGGAGATGTTAGGTAATAATTAAGAGGGATAGTAAATGTCCATGGCTAGGGAGTATGTGGGGATATAATTGAGAGGTATAGTTAACTCATTCACCCCTGGTAAGTAGGGCTGTAGGGTAATAATTGAAACGGTTAGTTAATGTTCATGATTAGGGAGATGTAGGGTTATAACTGAGAGGGATAGTAAATGTCCATGGCTAGGGAGTATGTGGGGATATAATTGAGAGGTATAGTTAACTCATTCACCCCTGAAATTTCATAATGAACTAAACCAGCATTTGAATTGGAAGAGTTCAAATGTGTCTTCAGGGGTGAATGAGTTAATGTCCATGGCTAGGGAGATGTTAGGTAATAATTAAGAGGGATAGTAAATGTCCATGGCTAGGGAGTATGTGGGGATATAATTGAGAGGTATAGTTAACTCATTCACCCCTGAAATTTCATAATGAACTATACCAGCCTTTGAATTGGAAGAGTTCAAATGTGTCTTCAGGGGTGAATGAGTTAATGTCCATGGCTAGGGAGATGTTAGGTAATAATTAAGAGGGATAGTAAATGTCCATGGCTAGGGGGTATGTGGGGATATAATTGAGAGGTATAGTTAACTCATTCACCCCTGAAATTTCATAATGAACTAAACCAGCATTTGAATTGGAAGAGTTCAAATGTGTCTTCAGGGGTGAATGAGTTAATGTCCATGGCTAGGGAGATGTTAGGTAATAATTAAGAGGGATAGTAAATGTCCATGGCTAGGGAGATGTTGGGTTATAATTGAGAGGGATAGTTTATGTTCATGGTAAGGGGGGCTGTAGGGTAATAATTGAGAGGGATAGTTATTATGCATTGCTAGGGGGGCTGTAGGGTTATAATTGAGAGGAATAGTTAATGTTCATGGCTAGGGAGATGTAGGGTAATAATTGAGAGGGATAGTTAATGTTCATGGTAAGGGGGGCTGTAGGGTAATAATTGANGATTAGGGAGATGTAGGGTTATAACTGAGAGGGATAGTAAATGTCCATGGCTAGGTAGATGTAGGGTTATAATTGAGAGGGATAGTTAATGTTCATGGCTAGGGGAGCTGTAGGGTTATAATTGAGAGGGATAGTAAATGTCCATGGCTAGGGAGTATGTGGGGATATAATTGAGAGGTATAGTTAACTCATTCACCCCTGAAATTTCATAATGAACTATACCAGCCTTTAAATTGGAAGAGTTCAAATGTGTCTTCAGGGGTGAATGAGTTAATGTCCATGGCTAGGGAGATGTAAGGTAATAAGTTAGAGGGATAGTTAATGTCCTTTGCTAGGGG
>NW_018403746.1:9225-9296 GCF_002113885.1 Mizuhopecten yessoensis | reverse complement strand
ACCATTCCTATGTCATGTCCACCATTCCTATGTCATGTCCACCATACCTATGCCATCTACACCATTCCTAT
>NW_018403746.1:883-9157 GCF_002113885.1 Mizuhopecten yessoensis | reverse complement strand
GGATATATAGGGGAAGGGGGATGTAGGGATATATAGGGGAGGGGGTGAAGGAATATATAGGGGAGGGGGACGGGAGCTGTATGACTAGGGATACTGAAGGATTGTAATTGAGAAGGATAGTAAGTGAACATGAATAGGGGAATGTTTAGGCATAAATGAGGGGGTCATCGGTGACCATGACTTGACCACACCTTTGGACTAGATCAAATGCTATGGAACCGCTGAATAATGTACCATAAATAGCCTGCTGGGTCAGGTGTAGCAGGTGCCGATCTTTAACCAGCTGATAATTATGTTCACAGTGAACTGTGTATGAAATTTACCATGGGCACGCGCCCGTGTTATTGCATAATAGCAACATGAGTCTGCATAAGAAAAAGAAATATTACGACTGCAGTAAACTGCACTCACCGCCACGATTTCTCCACCCACTGTTCACTTACTTTACTATAGGCAAAATTGCGAGTCCCATTCACTACTGCTGCATCTGATCCCCGGATTAAAACGTACTTCACACCCTACATGTAAATAGATACTTCATCACTGCTTCCTCGGGACTGGTGTGGTCACACGTGGTTGGGTAATTGTTATCGACAACAAGCGCGTGCCTTTCACACTGTTGTCAAGTTACTGTTGTCAACTGAGAATAATCCCAAGAGAGTTTGCCATTACCGGGCGAATTGGTAGGATGTTTTTACCGGCATCTATAGCGATACGTTCCTGGGGGTAAAATAGGCGTACTACAAAATCAATCAATACCGGCCCTCCATCGCAGCCGAGCTTTGTTACAGGAACTCGACAAGAAATCCGTCACTAACAGGCGCGTAGCTGCCACGTAAGCAAATAAGCAGTTGCATACACATCAAAAATTCAAACATACTATTATATTTTTATTTATTTATTTATTTTGTAGTTCGGAAAAGTGATTAAATGATGTGTGGTTCATTTGAAAAATATATTAAATTTAACTGTATAATCGACAGCCGACAATCAGTACGTATCCGGAAGTTCCAACCTGTAGGGTACCTGGTGCCGATTTTATTATTAGTATTTTTAAAGTTGTCAACATCGGAAACATGACTGCAAAGCCAACGAAAAACCCGCATCTTCGAATAACAAGTTTATACATGACCTCTTCCAAGCAGCTGTAGGTTCACATGAAACAACATCCACTTGTGACATTAACTTAGGCATCGACGAGTCTAAAATGGCTATTAGTATTGTATTAGGGCCTAGTACTGCCGGTCCGACCGAACACAGTTCTGATCAGTCTGACTGTTGTTACCTCCGATATCGGGAATACAAGCGAGGCCGATATTCGTCTTACTTAAGTGAAGGTGGATATCGATATCCTGTCAAAATGATGGGAAAAAGCTCACGAGTTCAAATTCCAAACACGGCAACATTTTAAGAAGCGATTGTCATAAAATCCAACTAAGTCAACGGAGGCGGGTTGTTTTTCCGGAATGGATGTATTTTTGTGTATTTTTTTTCATCAATTAAAGGTCTTCCGAATAACAATTGTAGATCGATTTGTTACTAGCATTGTTGTTATAGGTTTTAGGGCGGATATGTGCGCGTATAGCCTATTAGGATCCATCTGAGTTTTACATTCACTTCGCCTGCAAATGTAATATGAAAAAGGCAAAGCCCCAAAGTCGGAAAAAAAGCCACGTACATGTAGCTTTTGCTAATCTTTGACATTATATAGGCCTTCATTTGTCCCTGTCATGAACTGATAAAGTATTTTTTAAGAGTAATCCTATGCCTATCTTCAGTAGGACTACTTGATTTATATGTATACATATATGAGGAGAATTGTAGCTTTTTGATAAAATAGTAACTGAACAAATTCATTGCATGCCAGCATGACATTTATGTTTTGAACTTGACTTAAGCATGGACCCTCTACTGTGTCTGTTATATCCATCGCAGTATTGAGAGGCGAATAATGAGACATTCCGTAGCAAATTGGAGATTTTATACATTTACCGGGCCAGATTTCCACATGCACATGTTCCACGTTTTTTATATCTCTCGTTGACTCACTTTATATGATAGTGCATCTTGCGCAAGAATAGGTCCTCTACATCAGCGTTCCTTGTCCGCGATGCTCTCAGCTTAATTGCTGCCTTCGGCTGTCTTTAGCATAGGGGACTATTGGTTTTATATAATAGCTATATTTTCAATTATAGTATATCAATTCTATCTTCTTGTAATATGATGTATATGTACATGTAACTGTTCTGTTTCATTGTGTCTTGAAAAAGGAGCGGATCGCTCCGAAAATTTGACAACCTAAACTTGTCCACACTGTTGGAATTACTTATTTGCCCAATAAATCTAAACATCGATATAGGAGCTACCGTCATCTTATGTTCTGAGAAATATTGATGATATAAAAAGGATTTGGGGGACACAACAGCAAAAAATCTGAAATTAATCTGTTCATATTGCCTCCGACATTTTAGATATCTAGGTAATTTAGATTCATCAGGAAAGAGATATGACGCAACAGATATTTTCGGGTTATTCAAACAATCGACACATTTTTGTCGGAGAGGAAAAGGAGAAAAAAGAGCTGTCTTTCGCATTTGAAATACATTTGAATTTTTGCGATGCTTTCCAATAATAAAGTGAATGAATCAACCAAAAAATGTTGTCTGTAAATTAAGTTAAAACACTCAAATATGTATCTAAAAAGCCACCAGATGGCACGATAGTGCTTCTAGATCTAAAAAAAAAAAAAGGGGGGGGGGCATGCCCCCGTACCCCCCTAGATTGGCTTCGCGCCTTCGGCGCTCGCATTCGCACCTTCGGTGCGACTTTCTGCATGCACACACAAAACACCCAGCTACGCGCCTGATTACCGTCCGATGACGTACTAATCAGTAATCTGTAACAGATAGTTTCAACACTACGATTGACACAAACAAATATGAGATTGTGAAATCTTTGTTAAGCAATGAATTTCGACGTCACTAGGATTTGACTGCATTTTAGAATAAAGGAATCCTATCCCTGGATTAAACAATCAAATTCTGGACGTAATCATCGACGTTTTTCTGTTAAGGCATAACTATCATGTACCTGTATTACAAAAGAAAGGGATGATAAATTGGCCAAAAATACACCAACATCTATACAAGAACATCTCGTTCTCGCGTGGTGACTGTACTGTCCTCCAGCTACTGTAGTATGATCAAAACGGGGAGAATATTTTGTTGCTTCTCCGATAATTATTCCCAATATGTTGCTGTATCGACGATTCTAACCAATATCCCTTGCCTTGCTACATAAAATGTATATAATAAATTAGCCAATGACCTCGTGTTTATGACTGCCCTTATTCCAAGTCGTTCCTATGATTCTCGTTGTTGTATGCTATTTTCTTCCATGTCGTATCCGTATATATTTACCATCGTATGGCATTGCCACTATATAACCCTGCCAAATTCAGTTGCCATTAATGCCATGACAGATTGTTGACGTCATCATTATTATGACGTCAAAATTATTATGTTGGATAAAATTTACCCTCCCCGGGCGCAGGTTGTTCATTGATTTGAACAAAATGTTGATTGATAATAAGTGTAATCGATGTTTTTATGAGATGAACAGATAACATGTAAATGGTAAATATAAGCATCGAACAGCTTTCAGTTGGCATTCAAAGGCAATATGAATTCCAACTGGACAAAGCAAATCCAACGTGAAGTGCTTTCGTGCTTCATTGAATTTGTCTTTGTGCAGTTTGCATTCATATTTCAAACTTGTTCACGTTCGATCGGGGAATCGAACCCCGGTTGCCTTGGAGAAAGGTGAGTGCATTATCCACTCCGCCATCCGAGTTCACTTTGTTGTATATGCTCCTCTTTTTTCCATGACGTGCCTATGTCATGTCCACAATTCCTATGACATGTCCACCATTCCCATGTCATGTCCACCATTCCTATGTCATCTCCACCATTCCTATGTCATCTACACCATTCCTATGTCATCTTCACCATTCCTATGTCATGTCCACCATTCCTATGTCATCTCCACCATTCCTATGTCATCTCCACCATTCCTATGTCATGTCCACCATTCCTACGTCATCTCCTCCATTCCTATGCCACCTACACCATTCCTATGTCATCTCCACCATTCCTTTGTCATGTTCACCATTCCTATGTCATGTCCACCATTCCGATGTCATCTCCACCATTCCTATGTCATCTCCACCATTCCTATGTCATGTCCACCATTCCTACGTCATCTCCACCATTCCTATGCCACCTACACCATTCCTATGTCATGTCCACCATTCCTATGTCATCTCCACCATTCCTATGCAACCTACTCCATTCCTATGTCATCTACACCATTCCTATGTCATGTCCACCCTTCCTATGCCACCTACACAATTCCTATGTCATGTCCTCCATTCCTATGTCATATCCTCCATTCCTATGTCATCTCCCCCATTCCTTTGTCATCTCCACCATACCTAAGTCATGTCCACCATTTCAATGTCATGTCCACCATTACACCATTCCTATGTCATCTCAACCATTCCTATGGCACCTACGCCATTCCTATGTCATGTCTACCATTCCTATGCCATGTCCACCATTCCTTCATGCCCACCATTCCTTCGTCATCCCCTCCATTCCTATGCCACCTAAACCATTCCTATGTCATGTTCACCACATTCCTATGTCATGTCCATCTTTCCCGTTCTTTCACGCTCATTCCTACGTCATCTCCGCCATTCCTATGTCATGTCTACCATTCCTATGCCATGTCCACCATTCTTATGTCATCTCCACAATTACTATGTCATGTCCATCATTCCTATGTCATCTACAACATTCCTATGTCATGTCCATCATTCCTATGTCATGTCTACCATCTACATCATTCCTATGTCATCTACATCATTCCCATGTCATGTCCACCATTCCTATGTCATGTCCACCATTCCTATGCCACCTACACCATTCCTATGTCATATCCACCATTCCTATGTCATCTACACCATTCCTATGTCATGTCCACCATTCCTATGTCATCTCCACCATTCCTATGTCATCTCCACTATTCCTTTGTCATCTCCACCATTCCTAAGTCATGTCCACCATTCCTATGTCATGTCCACCATTTCTATGCCACCTACACCATTCCTATGTCATATCCACCATTCCTATGTCATCTACACCATTCCTATGTCATCTCCACCATTCCTATGTCATCTCCAACATTCCTTTGTCATCGCCACCATTCCTATGTCATGTCCACCATTCCTATGTCATTTCCAACATTCCTATGTCATGTCCACCATTCCTAAGTCATGTCCACCATTCCTATGTCATTTCCAACATTCCTATGTCATGTCCACCATTCCTATGTCATTTCCACCATTCCTATGTCATGTCCACCATTTCTATGCCACCTACACCATTCCTATGTCATATCCTCCATTCCTATGTCATCTACACCATTCCTATGTCATCTCCCCCATTCCTATGTCATGTCCACCATTCCTTTGTCATGTCCACCATTCTTTGTCATGTCCACCATTCCTATGTCATTTCCGCCATTCCTATGTCATGTCCACCATTCCTAAGTCATGTCCACCATTTCAATGTCATGTCCACCATTCCTAGGTCATCTCCACCATTCCTATGTCATGTCCACCATTCCTATGTCATGTCCACCATTCCTATGTCATGTCCACCATTCCTATGCCATGTCCACCATTCTAATGTCATCTCCACCATTCCTATGTCATGTCCACAATTCTTATGTAATGTCCACCATTCCTATGTCATGTCCACCATTCCTAAGTCATGTCCACCATTCCTATGTCATGTCCACCATTCCCATGTCATGTTCACTATTCCTATGTCATGTCCACCACTCCTATGTCATGTCCACCATTCCTATGTCATCTCCTCCATTCCTATGCCACCTACACCATTCCTATGTCATCTCCACCATTCCTTTGTCATCTCCACCATTCCTATGTCATGTCCACCATGCACCATTCCTATGCATCTCCACCATTCCTATGTCGTGTCCACCATTCCTATGTCATGTCCACCATTCCTATGTCATGTTCACTATTCCTATGTCATGTCCACCATTCCTATGTCATGTCCACCATTCCTATGTCATGTCTACCATTCCTATGCCATGTCCACCATTCTTATGTCATCTCCACCATTCCTATGTCATGTCCACAATTCTTATGTCATGTCCACCATTCCTATGTCATGTCCACCATTCCTATGTCATCTACACCATTCCTATGTCATCTCCACCATTCCTATGTCATGTCCACTATTCGTATGTCATCTCCACCATTCCTATGTCATGTCCATCTTTCCCGTTCTTTCACGCTCCTTTTCTGGTCATGTCTGTTGCTGACGTTGTTTTAAGGACTGATTTAACTATCGCGATTATGAGATTAATTTTAGCAGGAAAATTTGCGAAATTATCAATACACAAAGACAAAAACATCAAACGCAAAGTCAGTACAAAACGACACAGCTTGAACTGCCGTCGATCCATAACAAGGAAAGACATTTCACGAACTTCTAAACCGGGGGGTGGGGGGGGGGGGGGGGGGGGGGGGAGCTGCTGGTGAGAATAAACATCTAAGTAACCGGTACTCTAAATTAAAGTGATCAAGTCTTTAATTCAAGTCACCAATAATCTCAATCATGGTCTTTAATAATGGTGAATGTTGATAGTTCATAGGTGATAAGTTCTTTCTTTCTTTATATTTTAAATTATAACCTTGATTATTTGCGATTAGGACCAAAACATGTCGGGGGGGAAAAACAAAAATCCTTGCGACAGTATATTAATGGTCTGAAGTAAAGTATACGCCTTGTGCCTCTGACATCCCTCTTATAATCAGTAATGCCGCCAGAATCTACCTCAAGGGTATTCATTTTTGATTATGTTTGAACAAATCTGCATAATGTTGGAAATGACATTTCTGCATGGCGCCTAGCTCACGTACGCCGTAACTCTCATCGTGTACAGAATTGTTACCGATTGGTTGCCTATACATATATAAAATATCTGTATGGTTTTGAGATTCTACCAAATTTCTATCTTCATATATCTTGGAAGTTAAATATGAGAAAATATCAGTCTGAAAATGTTTTGTAATCGAGTGTTAGAAAGATCAGCAGATCAATATCGTCTAGCAAACCAAGGCTGGTAATAGCCCTGCCCCATCAATCAATTCAGACTCGCTGAAGATTTCTTAACAAAATTCGAAAAGCTCAGGTCAAATTTAGAAGTTCGTTCCCCAAAGTTCCAAATGTGTCTACGTCTTAGTCTAGGATCTGATGACTATATTTACATGCGGCGCATTGATGTCAACATTTGATTTGTACGGTCACGATTGTTGCTGAGAGAGAATTATTGCTGTGAATGTACTTCAAAAAGACGACGCAGTAACTCACTATAAACCACATCAGAACCACGCCGCATGTCGTGTTTGTCTTGTGTCTTTCATCGATAACCTCAAAATTGTTGACAAAATTAAGTTTCGAGATTATCAAGTCTCGAGGTTTACTTCTGATAGGCAAACATATCAACAAGCACCATCCATTAATTGAATCCTTATGAATGCTGTCTGGGACTATGTTACTTCATCCGCAGTAGACGAACCGACAGTAGAATACCTCACTAAAGGAGAATGTGGAACGACTTACATCTCCTAAACAGAGGACAGCAGCTCTGTCTAGACAGTATCTGTCCGTGTTCAACAGTGGACGGATTAGCCTACGAACCATTGACCAGGTGAAATCATAGAAAAGTAACCGAACGACATGGACAGAAACTTGCACAGGGTTTAACGTCCTATCAACAGCCAATGTCATTTAATGGCGCCTTCATGTGTGCAATGCATGTGTGTATGTGTGCCGTTGGCAGGGTATATGTTGATATAATGGCCGCCTTTCGATAGCGCAGATATGATGCCGACCTTATACATAGTTATATCTCACTGAAATACCATTTCGAAGGCACTCTCAGCACAGTATTCCGCCCGGTCACATTATACTGCCTTCCTCACCAGGGCGAACGCTCAACATTATAACCAAAAGCAAATGGACATGATTTTATCCTTACATGAGTGCCGAAGGAGGCAGCAAGTGAAGTCGACCAGTCGCTTTCCCTAATACCAAAAATACTACTACGACACTTAAAATGTACCAGAGGATTGGAGGAATGCAAGGCGAGACCGACCCGAGCAACTGAACCATTTCT
>NW_018403746.1:0-108 GCF_002113885.1 Mizuhopecten yessoensis | reverse complement strand
CTCCACCATTCCTATGTCATGTCCACCATTCCTTTGTCATGTCCAACATTCCTATGTCATGTTCACCATTCCTTTGTCATGTCCACCATTCCTATGTCATGTCCACCA
>NW_018403745.1:1157-1870 GCF_002113885.1 Mizuhopecten yessoensis | reverse complement strand
GATAACAATACTGTCCTGTCACCACCTTTAAGTTATAACAATACTATCCAGTCACCACCTTTACGTTATAACAATACTATCCATNCGTTATAACAATACTATCCATTCACCACCTTTACGTTATGACAATACTGTCCAGTCACCACCTTTAGGTTATAACAATACTGTCCTGTCACCACCTTTACGTTATGACACTACTGTCCTGTCACCACGATTACGTTATAACAATACAATCTAGTCACCACCTTTACGTGATAACAATACTGTCCTGTCACCACCTTTAAGTTATAACAATACTGTCAAGTCACCACCTTTACGTTATAACAATACTATCCAGTCACCACCTTTACGTTATGACAATACTGTCCATTCACCACCTTTACGTTATGACAATACTGTCCAGTCACATCCTTTACGTTATAACAATACTGTCCAGTCACCACCTTTACGTTATACCAATACTGTCCTGTCACCTCCTTTACGTTATGACAATACTGTCCAGTCACATCCTTTACGTTATAACAATACTGTCCAGTCACCACCTTTATGTTTTAACATTACTGTCCTGTCACCACCTTTACGTTATGACACTAATGTCCTGTCACCACCTTTACGTTATGACACTCCTGTCCTGTCACCACCTTTACGTTATGACACTAATGTCCTGTCACCACCTTTACGTTATGACACTACTGTCCTGTCACCACCTTAAA
>NW_018403745.1:0-108 GCF_002113885.1 Mizuhopecten yessoensis | reverse complement strand
TATTGTCCTGTCACCACCTTTACGTTATGACAATACTGTCCTGTCCCCACCTTTACGTTATATCAATACTGTCCTGTCACCACCTTTACGTTCTGACAATACTGTCCT
>NW_018403744.1:79775-79858 GCF_002113885.1 Mizuhopecten yessoensis | reverse complement strand
ATGTACACTTCATGATAATCTGTCGTGCGGTAAAAGTGTAACTGTTGTGTGGTACAAATGTACACATCAAGGTAAACTGTCGA
>NW_018403744.1:73525-74997 GCF_002113885.1 Mizuhopecten yessoensis | reverse complement strand
ACTGTCGTGTGGTACAAATGTACACTTCAGGGTAAACAGTCGTGTAGTACGATGCTACACCTCATGCTAAACTGTCGTGTGGTACAAATGTACAACTCATGGTAAAATGTCGTGTGATGCAAATGTATACTTCAAGGAAAACTGTAAACTGTCTTGTGGTACAAATGTAACTGTCGTGTGGTACAAATGTACACCTCATGATAATCTGTCGTGTGGTAAAAGTGTAACTGTCGTGTGGTACAAATGAACAATTCACGGTAAACTGTCGTGTGGTACAAATGTACACTTCACTGTAAACTGTCGTGTGGTACAATTGTACACCTCACGGTAAACTGTCCTGTGGTACAAATGTACACACGCACGGTAAACTGTCGTGTGGTACAAATGTACACTTTAGGGTAAACAGTCGTGTAGTACGATGCTACACCTCATGGTAAACTGTCGTGTGGTACAAATGTACAACTCATGGTAAAATGTCGTGTGATGCAAATGTACACTTCACGGAAAACTGTTGTGTTTTACAAATGTTCACTTCACGGTAAACTGTCGTGTGGTTCAAATGTAACTGTCGTGTGGTACCAATGTACACCTCATGATAATCTGTCGTGTGGTAAAAGTGTAACTGTCGTGTGGTACAAATGAACAATTCACAGTAAACTGTCGTGTGGTACAAATGTACACTTCACTGTAAACTGTCGTGTGGTACAATTGTACAATTCAGGGTAAACTGTCGTGTGGTAAAAGTGTAAATGTCGTGTGGTACAAATGTACATCTCACGGTAAACTGTCGTGTGCTACAAATGTACACCTCACGGTAAAATGTCGTGCGGTACAAATGTACACCTCACGGTAAACTGTCGTGCTGTACAAATGTACAACTCACGGTAAACTGTCGTGTGGTACAAATGTAGCTGTCGTGTGGTACAAATGTACACCTAACGGTTAACTGTTCTGTGATTCAAATGTACACATCATGGGAAACTGTCGTGTGTTACAAATTTACAACTCACGGTAAGCTGTCGTGTGGTACAAATGTAACTGTCGTGTGGTACAAATGTAACTGTCGTGTGGAAATAATGTACACATCATGATAAACTGTCGTGTGGTGCAAATGTACAACTCACGGTAAACTGTCGTGTGATACAAATGTACACTTCATGGTAAACTGTCGTGTGGTACAAATGTACACTTCATGGTAATCTGTAGTGTGGTAAAAGTGTAACTGTCGTGTTGTACAAATGAACACATCATGGTAAACTGTCGTGTTGTACAAATGTAGCTGTCGTGTGGTACAAATGAAGCTGTCGTGTGGTACAAATGTAACTGTCGTGTGGGACAAATGAAGTTGTCGTGTGGTATAAATGTACACCTAACGGTAAACTGTTATGTGATACAAATGTACACATCATGGTAAACTGTCGTGTGGTACAAATGTAACTGTCGTCTGATACAAATGTACACCTCATGATAAT
>NW_018403744.1:27155-68978 GCF_002113885.1 Mizuhopecten yessoensis | reverse complement strand
CTGTCGTGTGGTACAAATGTAGCTGTCGTGTGGTACAAATGTACAATTCATGGTAAACTGTCGTGTGGTACAAATGTACACTTCAGGGTAAACTGTCGTGTGGTAAAAGGGTAACTGTCGTGTGGTACAAATGTACACTTCATGGTAATCTGTCGTGTGGTAAAAGTGTAACTGTCGTGTTATACAAATGAACACATCATGGTAAACTGTCGTGTGGTACAAATGTACAATTCACGGTAAACTGTCGGGTGGTACAAATGTACATTTCACTGTAAACTGTCGTGTGGAACAAATGTACACTTCAGGGTAAACTGTCGTGTGGTACAAATGTACACCTCACGGTAAAATATCGTGCAGTACAAATGTACACCTCACGGTAAACTGTCGTGTGGTACAAATGAAACTGTCGTGTGGTACAAATGTACACCTCACGGTAAAATGTCGTGTGGTACAAATATACTCCTCACGGTAAACTGTCGTGTGGTACAAATGAAACTGACGTGTGGTACAAATGTACACCTCACGGTAAAATGTCGTGCACTACAAATGTACACCTCACGGTAAACTGTCGTGGTACAAATGTACAATTCACGGTAAACTGTCGTGTGGTACAAATGTACACCTCACGCTAAACTGTCGTGTGGTACAAATGAAACTGTCGTGTGGTACAAATGTACACCTCACGGTAAACTGTCGTGTGGTACAAATGTACACTTCATGGTAAACTGTCGTGTGGTACAAATGTACACTTCAGGGTAAATTGTCGTGTGGTAAAAGGGTCACTGTCGTGTGGTTCAAATGTACACTTCATGGAAATCTGTCGTGTGGTAAAAGTGTAACTGTCGTGTTGTACAAATGAACACATCACGGTAAACTGTCGTGTGGTACAAATGTACAATTCACGGTAAACTGTCGGGTGGTACAAATGTACACCTCACGGTAAACTGTCGTGTGATAAAAGTGTAACTGTCGTGTGGTACAAATGTACAGTTCACGGTTAACTGTCGTGTGGTACAAATGTAACTTTCGTGTGGTACGAATGTAACTGTCGTGTGGTACAAATGTACACCTTACGGTAAACTGCCGTGTGGTACAAATGTAGCTGTCGTGTGGTACAAATGTACACCTAACGGTAAACTGATGTGTGATACAAATGTACACAACATGGTAAACTGTCGTGTGGTACAAATGTACAACTCACGGTAAACTGTCGTGTGGTAAAAATGTAACTGTCGTGTGGTACAAATGTACACCTCACGGTAAACTGTCGTGTAGTACGATTTTACACGTCAAAGTAAACTGTCGTGTGGTACAAATGTACATTTCACGGTAATCGGTCGTGTGGTACAAATGTAGACCGCACGGTAAACTGTCGTGTGGTAGAAATGTACACTTCACGGTAAAATGTCGTTGGGTACAAATGTACACCTCACGGTTAACTGTCGTCTGGTACAAATGTACACCTCACGGTAAACTGCCGTGTGGTACGATTTTACACCTTACGGTAAACTGTCGTGTGGTACGATTTTACAGCTCACGGTAAACTGTCGTGTGGTACTAATGTACACCTCACGGTAAACTGTCGTGTGGTACGATTTTACACCTTACGGTAAACTGTCGTGTAGTACGATTTTACGCCTCACGGTAAACTGGCGTGTGGTTCAATTGTACACTTCACGGCAAACTGTCGTGTGATTCAATTGTACACTTAACGGTAAACTGTCATGTGGTACAAATGGACACCTCACTGTAAACTGTCGTGTGTTACAAATGTACACCTAACTGTAAACTGTCGTTTAGTACGATTTTACACCTTGCGGTAAACTGTCGTGTTGTACGATTGTACACCTTACGGTAAACTGTTGTGTAGTACGATTTTCCACCTCACGGTAAACTGTCGTGTGGTACAAATGTACACCTCACGGCAAACTGTCGTGTGGTTCAATTGTACACTTCACGGTAAACTGTCATGTGGTACAAATGTACACCTCACTGTAAACTGTCGTGTAGTACGATTTTACACCTCACGGTAAACTGTCGTGTGGTACAAATGTACACCTCACGGTAAACTGTCGTGTAGTACGATTTTACACCTCACGGTAAACGGCCTTGTGGTACAAATGTACACCTCACGGTAAATTTTCGTGTGGTACAAATGTACACTTCACGGTAAAATGTTGTGTGGTATAAATGTACACCGCACGGTAAGCTGTCGTGTGGTGCAAATGTACACTTCACGGTAAACTGTCGTGTGGTGCAAATGTACACTTCACGGTTAACTGGTACAAATGTAGCTGTCGTGTGGTACAAATGTACACATTTTACACCTCACGGTAAACGGCCTTGTGGTACAAATGTACACCTCACGGTAAATTTTCGTGTGGTACAAATGTACACTTCACGGTAAAATGTTGTGTGGTATAAATGTACACCGCACGGTAAGCTGTCGTGTGGTACAAATGTACACCTCACGGTAAACTGTCGTGTAGAACGATTTTACACCTCACAGTAAACTGTCGTGTGGTGCAAATATACACTTCACGGTTAACTGGTACAAATGTAGCTGTCGTGTGGGACAAATGTAAACCGCACGGTAAGCTGTCGTGTGGTACAAATGTTCACCGCACGGTAAACTTTTGTGTGGTACAAATGTACCCCCCACGGTAAACTGTCGTGGGATACAAATGTACACTTCAGGGTAAAGAGTCGTGTGGTACGATGCTGCACCTCATGGTAAACTGTCGTGCGGTACAAATGTACACCTCTCGGTAAATTTTCGTGTGGTACAAATGTTCACCTCACGGTAAACTGTCGTGTGGTACAAATGTACACCGCACGGTAAACTTTCGTGTGGTACAAATGTACTCTTCACGGTAAAATGTCGTGTGGGATAAATGTACACCTCACGGTAAAATGTCGTGTGGTACAAATGTACACCTCACGGTAAACTGTCGTGTAGTACGATTTTACACCTCACGGTAAACTGTCGTGTGGTACAAATGTACACCTCACGTTAAACTGTCGTCTGGTGCAAATGTACACTTCACGGTAAACTGTCGTTTGTATCAAATGTACACCTCACGGTAAACTGTCGTGTAGTGCGATTTTACACCTCACGGTAAACGGTCTTGTGGTACAAATGTACACCTCACGTTACTGTCGTGTGGTACAAATGTACATACGCACGGTAAACTGTCGTGTGATACAAATGTACACCTCACGGTAAACTATCGTGTGGTACAATTGTACACTTCACGGTAAACTGTCGTGTGTATCAAATGTACACCTCACGGTAAACTGTCGTGTAGTACGATTTTACACCTCACGGTAAACGGACGTGTTGTACAAATGTACACCTCACGGTAAACTGTCGTGTAGTACGATTTTACACCTTACGCTAAACGGTCGTGTGGTACAAATGTACCCCTCACGGTAAACTGTCGTGTGGTACAATTGTACACTTCACGGTAAACTGTCGTGTGGTACAAATGCACACCTCACGGTAAACTGTCGTGTAGTACGATTTTACACCTCACGCTAAACGGTCGTGTGGTACAAATGTACACCTCACGGTAAACTGTCATGTAGTACGATTTTACACCTCACGGTAAACGGTCTTGTGGTTTATTACAAATGTACACCTCACGGTAAACTGTCGTGTGGTACAAATCATGGTAAACTGTCGTGTGGTACAAATGTACAACTCACGGTAAACTGTCGTGTGGTAAAAATGTAACTGTCGTGTGGTACAAATGTACACCTCACGGTAAACTGTCGTGTGGTACGATGCTACACTTCAGGGTAAACTGCCGTGCGGTACAAATGTACAACTCATGGTAAAATGTTGTGTGATTCAAATGTACACTTCACGGTAAACCGTAGTGTGGTACAAATGACACCGCATGGTAAACTGTCGTGTGGTACAAATGTACACCTCACGGTAAACTGACGTGTGGTACAAATGGACACTTCAGGGTAAACTGTCGTGTGGTACGATGCTACACTTCAGGGTAAACTGTCGTGCGGTACAAATGTACAACTCATGGTAAAATGTCGTGTGATTCAAATGTACACTTCACGGTAAACCGTAGTGTGGTACAAATGACACCGCATGGTAAACTGTCGTGTGGTACAAATGTAGCTGTCGTGTGGTACAAATGTACACCTCACTTCACGGTAAACGGTAGTGTGGTACAAATGACACCTCACGGTAAACTGTCGTGTGGCACAATTGTACACTTCACGGTAAACTGTCGTGTAGTACGATTTTTCACCTCACGGTAAACTGTCGTGTGGTACAAATCTACACCTCACGTTAAACTGTCGTGTAGTACGATTTTACACCTCAGGTAAACTGTCGTGTGTATCAAATGTACACATCACGGTAACTGTCGTGTGGTGCAAATGTACACTTCACGGAAAACTGTCGTGTGTATCAAATGTACACATCACGGTAACTGTCGTGTGGTGCAAATGTACACTTCACGGAAAACTGTCGTGTGTATCAAATGTACACATCACGGTAACTGTCGTGTGGTGCAAATGTACACTTCACGGAAAACTGTCGTGTGTATCAAATGTACACATCACGGTAACTGTCGTGTGGTGCAAATGTACACTTCACGGTAAAAATGTACACAACATGGTAAACTGTCGTGTGGTACAAATGTACATCTCACGGTAAACTGTCGTGTGGTACAAATCTACACCTCACGTTAAACTGTCGTGTAGTACGATTTTACACCTCACGGTAAACGGTTGTGTGGTACAAATGTACACCTCACGGTGTAAACTGTCGTGTGGTACAAATGTACAGACGCATGGTAAACTGTCGTGTGGTACAAATGTACAACTCACGGTAAACTGTCGTGTAGTACGATATTACACCTCACGGTAAACTGTCGTGTGGCACAATTGTACACTTCACGGTAAACTGTCGTGTGTAACAAATGTACACCTCACTGTTAACTGTCGGGTAGTACGATTTTACACCTCACGGTAAACTGTCTTGTGGAACAAATGTACACCTCACGGTAAACTGTCGGGTAGTACGATTTTACACCTCACGGTAAACTGTCTTGTGGTACAAATGTACACCTCACGGTAAAATGTCGTTGGGTACAAATGTACACCTCACGGTTAACTGTCGTGTAGTACGATTTTTCACCTCACGGTAAACTGTCGTGTGGCACAATTGTACACTTCACGGTAAACTGTCGTATGGTACAAATGTACACCTCACGTTAAACTGTCGTGTAGTACGATTTTACACCTCAGGTAAACTGTCGTGTGTATCAAATGTACCCCTCACGGTAAACTGTCGTGTAGTACGATATTACACCTCACGGTAAACTGTCGTGTGGTACAAATGCACACCTCACGGTAAACTGTCGTGTAGTACGATTTTTCTCCTCACGGTAAACTGTCGTGTGGTACAATTGGACACTTCACGGTAAACTGTCGTGTGGTACAATGGTACACCTCACGGTAAACTGTCGTGTGGAACAAATGTACACCTCACGGTAAACTGTCTTGTGGAACAAATGTACACCTCACGGTAAACTGTCGGGTAGTACGATTTTACACCTCACGAACTCATGGTAAAATGTCGTGTGATGCAAATGTACACTTCACGGTAAACGGTAGTGTGGTACAAATGACACCTCACGGTAAACTGTCGTGTGGCACAATTGTACACTTCACGGTAAACTGTCGTGTAGTACGATATTACACCTCACGGTAAACTGTCGTGTGGCACAATTGTACACTTCACGGTAAACTGTCGTATGGTACAAATGTACACCTCACGTTAAACTGTCGTCTGGTGCAAATGTACACTGCACGGTAAACTGTCGTTTGGATCAAATGTACACCTCACGGTAAACTGTCGTGCGGTACAAATGTACAACTCATGGTAATATGTCGTGTGATTCAAATGTACACTTCACGGTAACCGTAGTGTGGTACAAATGACACCGCATGGTACTCACGGTAAACGGACGTGTTGTACAAATGTACACCTCACGGTAAACTATCGTGTGGTACAAATGTACACACGCATGGTAAACTGTCGTGTGGTACAAATGTACAACTCATGGTAAAATGTCATGAGATGCAAATGTACACTTCACGGTAAACGGTCGTGTGGTACAAATGTACAACTCACGGTAAACTGTCGTGTAGTACGATATTACACCTCACGGTAAACTGTCGTGTGGCACAATTGTACACTTCACGGTAAACTGTCGTGTGGTACAATGTACACCTCACGGTAAACTGTCGTGTAGTACTATTTTACACCTCACGGTAAACGGACGTGTTGTACAAATGTACACCTCACGGTAAACTGTCGTGTGTATCAAATGTACACCTCACTGTTAACTGTCGGGTAGTACGATTTTACACCTCACGGTAAACGGTCTTGTGGTACAAATGTACACCTCACGGTAAACTGTCGGGTGGTGCAAATGTACAATTCACGGTAAACTGTCGTGTGTAACAAATGTACACCTCACTGTTAACTGTCGGGTAGTACGATTTTACACCTCACGGTAAACAAATGTACACAACATGGTAAACTGTCGTGTGGTACAAATGTACACCTCACGGTAAACTGTCTTGTGGTACAAATGTACACCTCACGGTAAACTGTCTTGTGGTACAAATGTACACCTCACGGTAAACTGTCTTGTGGTACAAATGTACACCTCACGGTAAACTGTCGTGTGGTGCAAATGTACACTTCACGGTAAACTGTCGGGTGGTACAAATGTACATTTCACTGTAAACTGTCGTGTGGTACAAATGTACACTTCAGGGTAAACTGTCGTGTGGTAAAAGTGTAACTGTCGTGTGGTACAAATGTACATCTCACGGTAAACTGTCGTGTGGTACAAATGTACAACTCATGGTAAAATGTTGTGTGGAACACATGTACACCTCACGGTAAACTGTCGTGTAGTACGATTTTAAACCTCACGGTAAACGGCCTTGTGGTACAAATGTACACCTCACGGTTAACTGGCGTGTAGGGCGATTTTACACCTCACGGTAATCGGTCTTGCGGTACAAATGTTCACCTCGCGGTAAACTGTCGTATGGTACAAATGTACACCTCACGTTAAACTGTCGTGTAGTACGATTTAACACCTCACGGTAAACTGTCTTGTGATACAAATGTACTCCTCACGGTAAACTGTCGTGAAGTGTACAATTGTACCACACGACAGTTTACCGGGAGGTGTACATTTGTACCACAAGGCCGTTTACCGTGAGGTGTACATGTGTACCGCACGACAGTTTACCATGAGGTGTAGCATCGTACCACACGACTGTTTACCCTGAAGTGTACATTTGTACCACACGGTAAACTGTCGTGTGTTACAAATGCACATCTCACGGTAACCTGTCGTGTGGAACAAATGTACACCTCACGGTTAACTGGCGTGTAGGGCGATTTTACACCTCACGGTAATCGGTCTTGCGGTACAAATGTTCACCTCGCGGTAAACTGTCGTATGGTACAAATGTACACACGCACGGTAAACTGTCGTGTGTATCAAATGTACAGTACAAATGTACACCTCACGTTAAACTGTCGTGTAGTACGATGATTTTACACCTCACGGTAATCGGTCTTGCGGTACAAATGTTCACCTCGCGGTAAACTGTCGTATGGTACAAATGTACACACGCACGGTAAACTGTATTGTGATACAAATGTACACCTCACGGTAAAATGTCGTGCGGTACACATGTACACCTCACGGTAAAATGTCGTGCGGTACACATGTACACCTCACGGTAAAATGTCGTGTGGTACAAATGTACATCTCATGGTAAACTGTTGCGTGGTACAAATGTACACCGCACGGTGAACTGTCGTGTGGTTCAAATGTACACTTCACGGTAAACTGTCGTGTGGTACAAATGCACATCTCACGGTAAACTGTCGTGTGGTACAAATGTAAACCTCACGGTAAAATGTCGTGTGGTACACATGTACACCTCACGGTAAACTGTCGTGTAGTACTATTTTACACCTCACGGTAAACTGTCGTGTAGTACTATTTTACACCTCACGGTAAACTGTCGTGTGGAACAAATGTACACCTCACGGTAAACTGTCGTGTAGTACTATTTTACACCTCACGGTAAACTGTCGTGTGTTACAAATGTACACCTCGCGGTAAACTGTCGTGTAGTACGATTTTACCCCTCACGGTACACTGTCGTGTGGTACAAATGTACATCTCATGATAAACTGTTGCGTGTTACAAATATACACCGCACGGTAAACTTTCGTGTGGTACAAATGTACACTTCACGGTAAACTGTCGTGTGTTACAAATGTACACCTCGCGGTAAACTGTCGTGTAGTACGATTTTACACCGCACGGTAAACTGTCGTGTGGTACAAATGTAAACCTCACGGTAAAATGTCGTGTGGTACAAATGTACAAATGTACACCTCACGGTAAACTGTCTTGTGGTGCAAATGTACACTTCACGGTAAACTGTCGTGTGGTACAAATGTAAACCTCACGGTAAAATGTCGTGTGGTACACATGTCCACCTCACGGTAAACTGTCGTGTAGTACGATGATTTTACACCTCACGGTAAACTGTCTTGTGGTACAAATGTACACCTCACGGTAAAATGTCGTGTGGTACACATGTACACCTCACGGTAAACTGTCGTGTGGTACAAATGCACATATCACGGTAAACTGTCGTGTGGTACAAATGTACACACGCATGGTAAACTGTCGTGTGGTACAAATGTACATCTCATGATAAACTGTTGCGTGGTACAAATATACACCGCACGGTAAACTTTCGTGTGGTACAAATGTACACTTCACGGTAAAATGTCGTGTGGTATAAATGTACACCTCACGGTAAAATGTCGTGTGGTACAAATGTACAACTCATGGTAAACTGTCGTGTGGTATAAATTTACACCTCACGGTAAAATGTCGTGTGGTACAAATGTACAACTCATGGTAAACTCTCGTGTGGTAGAAATGTACACCTCACGGTAAAATGTCTTGTGGTACAAATGTACACCTCACGGTAAACTGTCGTGTGGTACAAATGTACACCTCACGGTAAACTGTCGTTATACAGAACAAGGAATGAAGTTAATATGTAGCTTTTCTCGCACCTCAGACGGTTGTATTCCGTGTTACAATCCGTGCTAGATGTTTTGATCTTGTCCGATCTGTCTAGCACCATTTCTTGACATGTAATCAAACGCCGAAGGAGATAATAACCTGCATCTGAAAAATGATATTTTGTCTTCCAATATACATGTGTTTGGTGTTAGTTAATTCTGGTTTTATGTATCTACATTGTGAAACATCATTAGCACATACTTAATTCTATACACGGAAGCTTTAGTGGTGCGGTGGCCACATCAAATTGAGGCCCAAGACGGGATATACATGTATTTGACCACGTTAATTATACACTTTGAAATATTACAGGATAGGTTCAGCCTTATGTCATCCTCTGAACAGTCCTACTATGTTCAACAGCCCTACATTGTCCATCAATCATGTATGTGGGACTGTTCAACCCCCCCCCCCCCCCCCCCCCCCCAAACTGTTCAACAATCCTATGCCTGAATGCCTAACTATTCAATAACTGTTCAACATGACAAAACTGTTCAGTAGCCTCAAACGATTTGATATGCCACTACAAAAAAACATTTCATTTAGCGCCATATCTAGATTTGCACCTGGTATAAACCACTCTAAGACGCTTTACACTACAAAATTACACAATACATAAATCAATATAATATATGAATAATTTAGGGGGAATTCGATGTGCTATACCAGGCAATAACTGTTCATTGCTTATGTCTCCACCTGAGGGTATGTTGCGCGCGTGCTGGAGATATAGTTTAGGGTCAGAACTGTACAGTATTCCCAAACTCTTCAAGCAAATCATACTTTTCAGCAGCCTCAATTGTTACATCCGTAAGTAGCTACAGTCATATTTTCTGGTCGGTAGGTATACGTATTGACGTATGTTTCCCCGAATGTTGACCTCTACGACCTTTATACAGTGTCGTATATATACAATTGTAAAAGGTTTAGTACGGATGATACCACTTAAGCATGGCCGGAATAAGGAATTGCTGGCATTCAACATCATTAAAAAGTCACGAACACAAAACACGTTTAGCTCCCTTTAAAACTGATACAACAATTACATACTGTAAAGGATTATACACAAGTAACGTCTTAAACGAGAACGTTATAGATAGCTTTCCCAGGTAGTCCTCGGCTATAGTCTGCAGTATTCTGTTTATTGATATAAACTTTGGTTATTTTACAACAATCATTTAGGTAATAGGATTGTGTCGCCATTTCTCAGTAGAATTTATTCAAATTTTGTAGTTACAATGCTTTGAAGTAAAGAAAAAATTCTGCTACAAAAAAAAAATTAGGTTGTCAGAATTTTAAGGATTTTAAATGGAAATTTATGTAAAAAGGATTGAATTTTGAAAAAAGACTTGAAACACAATTTATTTTTGCAAAATAATGTCAGTAAAAATGATACTAACATAGATTAGTATTGCATTAATGTATATGAATTTCATTAACTCTAAAATTGTGTAAAATTAATCATCTATAAACGATTAAAAATTGACATTTTATAATAAAACATATACACATAGTAACTGCATGCAATGAGTTATCGTTCTTGGAAAACTTCACAGTAGTGAAATAGATATAGGTAGCCGGTTTCCTGAAGTACAGAAAAATGGACACATGTGACTCATTGATAAAAAAAACCTGAATTAATGCCTGGATTCATTTGCAATACTTTAATATTAAAAGAGCACACTGTTGTGTATTAGACAACAAACAGACATAAATAATGATATAGATGAATGTCAAACAGATTGCCAAGACTTACTGTAATTGTTTAATTAACGAAAAATGAAGAAAGAGTATGAGGAATAAACCGTAAAATCTGAAAAGTGTTCAAGTTCCAACAATTACTTCCATGTTTTAGTACGCCTTAGTAAGATATAGTGCGTCCCGCCATGACCTAGCATATAATCTATCATCACCTAACATACTAAAAGTAGCGTAAGTGTCATAGTTTGGCCTGTGCTATCACCCAAGCATGTCCTGTCATTACGTATCACCAGCTAGCGTGCCCGACCTTAACATAACAGCCTGCCGTAGTGCTATGTTTATAAAGACGCTGTATCGTCTTTTGGTCGTAAGATTCATTGTGTTACGGTACAATGTCTGCCTGCGTCATAGTTCCTACGCATGCGTGCTGCGTTACTAAGGGAACCCAGCTTGAAGGAATCCCAATCTTGAGTGTAGAGGGCATCCTTACATGTTTTGATAAATACATTTTCTAACCTTTAACTGTGTAGACGTAAAGCGCCAAACAGGATTGTTAGACTTGAGACATATTCTCATTGCTCGACAGAGTTCTTGAGATCGTTTAGGTTTCTAGAAGATAGACGTCTTGAGGAAATCATCAAGGAGAAACAGCAAATATTTAGAAAATTGCCTAGGGATTGAAATTAAAATTCCACATTTCATGAATTAGTATAGCACGCATCATCAAAATACGGATCCACGGGGCTTAGATGAGCGGGGACTTGACTGTCGGAGCACGGATCAGAGAAAAAAATCCTGTCATAACCAGGATATCCGAGTACGTTGCGCTGTGAATCTCTTTACACCCGGATTGGTGTCGAATGCCAATCCTGGGCTGCAATATCGGCATTACCACTGATAATCGCATCAAATTTTATCACGACTTCAACAAATATTTACGTATTTTTGTTTTGTCTTTACAGTAACTATCTAGAGTACGTGGTCATTTAGTACACCAGCGCGTGTGCTACGTGTAGGCCAAGGAACCAATGATCCATTATATCCTGGACCAATGATCCATTATATCCTGGACCTATGATCCATTATATCCTGGACCAATGATCCATTATATCCTGGACCAATGATCCATTATATCCTGGACCAGTGATCCATTATATCCTATCCTTTTCACGTTTACCTTGCTTCAGCTTCACATTAATGACAAACACAATGTGTGTCAGAACAATGTGTCATGTTTGTTGGGGTAGATAATTCGGGAATGTGTTCTTATGACGTCATAATACGGCGTCTTCATTGTCATCTTCATCTGTTAGACTTCCGCCGTCGATACCGACGATTACGGAAGTAGGGTCGATGTGCTATTGTGCGTTAATTATCTGCAGTGATTATTTATTTTATTTTATTTTTATTTGCTATAGGATAAAAACAGGTTAAAAGCAATAAGTGAATGTTAGTTATGTTGTAGGTTTTGTATATGTTCGATTATGTTGTATGTGGTGCATGTCCTGAATTCTGCTAGTGTATTTGATTGAATTATTGTCGTGGGTAAGAGGTTCCATTGTATTATGGTGTATGGAAAGAATGAGTGTCTTTGGATGTGTAGATATGTTTGTAACTACGGTCGTGTCCTTGACGTGTTCTGGTGTCTGCCGGGATGAGATTGTTAGTGTGTATTGCTACTTGTTGGTGTATTATTTTGTAGAGAAGAATTTTACGTGTTCTTGTTCTGCGTGTGTGTGGTGTTGGCCATTTCAAGGTGTGTATCATGTCTTTGACTGAGCTTGTGGTATGGTATTTGTTTAGGACATATCGTGCTGCTCTTTGTTGTACTTTTTCTAATTGGTTTATGTTATTTGAATAATGTGGGTCCCAATCTGAAGAGCAGTATTCGAGTTTTGGTCTTACAATGGCCTTGTATGCATGTTCTTTTATGTGTGGTGACTTTTTTTTAGGTTGCGTTTCGGAAAGCCCAGTGATTTATTTGCGTTTGATGTGATATTGTTAATGTGTTTGTCCCATTTTAAGTTGTTTTGAAGTTTGATGCCTAGATATTTGTTTGAAGTTACATATTCTAGTGTGTGGTCATGGAGTGTATATTGGTGTTTAATTTGTGTGCGTTTTGGTGATATAGTGAGTATGGTGCATTTGTCTGGGTGGAATTTCATGAGCCAGTCCTCTTCCCATTTACTAGCTGCATCTAAATCTGCTTGTAGTTTTGTCGTGTCGTCTTTGTTGTTGATTGTTTTGTATAGTATGCTGTCATCTGCGAAAAGTCTTAGTGTACTGTGTGATATTATTCGGGGAAGTCGTTGATGTATATGAGGAAGAGGACTGGTCCCAAACAGGTTCCTTGGGGCACTCCAGATGATACTGGGATTTTGTCGGAGTGTTTGCCCTCAAGTACTACTGTATGGGTGCATTGTGAAAGGAGGTCTGTTATCCATGTTATGTGGTTCCGGTGATGCCGTAATAATTGAGTTTGTACTAGAGGTATTTGTGTTGGACTTTGTCAAAGGCTTTGGCAAATCCACTATGACAATGTCTGTTTGTTTGTTGTTGTGGTGGTTCTGTGCAAGGTCTTGTATGAATGTAATGAGTTGTGTTTCGCAAGATATTGGTGTGCGGAAGTCATGTTGTAGGTCGTGCAATATTTTGTTGTCTTCTAAGTGTTTCATGGTTGCGCTTGTGATGATGTGTTCTAGGAGTTTGCATGCGATACATGTGAGTGATATTGGTCTGTAGTTTGTTGGGTTGTATTTGTCTTCTTTTTTGTATATGGGGTTTACGTTGGCGTGTTTCCAGTCCTTGGGTAATGTTCCTGTATTGGGTGATGTTTGGAATATTTTTGTTAGTATAGGTGCTGTGATATCCTTGAGTTCTTTTAGTATTCTGCCGTGTATATGATCTGGGCCTGTTGCTTTGTGTGGGTTAATGTTATTTAGTAGTTTGTCGACTCCTTTGCATGTGATGTGTATATCCTTTGTCAGGTATTGTTGTGTTTTGCTCTGGTGTGAAGGGGTCTTGGAACTGTTTATTTAGTATGTTTGCCTTTGTTTCTGGGTCTGATGTGAGGTGGCCGTTTTTACGTAGTGCTATGATGTCTGTGTTTTCTTTTTTTGTGGTTTTAATGAAAGAGAAGAGTTTTTTCGGGTTGTATTTGTTCCTTGTGTTGGGGTCGTCAGGTTCGCCTATTGGTAGGATCTTCTCAATGCATTGTAGGTATGCATTTCGTGTTTGTTTTTACACTTCAGCTTTTACTCTTTTGTATGTGTTGATAAGTTTGTGATGTGTCCTTGATTTGTGGTGGATGCGTTTAGACTTGTTTGTGAGGCGGCGAAGTGAGTTGTTCATCCAGGGTAGTCTGTGTCTGTATGTTTATTGGAATGTTTTTTTTCTGTAGATGTGTGGAGTGTTGTTTTGAAACTTACCCAAAGGTCTTCTGTGTTTTGATGTTCTAGGTCCTGAAAGTTGTTATTTAGATTAGTGAGGTCTTGTCTGATGTTGTCCAAGTTTGCTTTGTTATATAGGTTCAGGTTCCTAGGTGGTTTGCGTGTTTTTTGTAGTCTAATGTCTGCTTCTGTATATATGATGTCATGATCTGCCTTGCCTATCGGTGGGACTATTTCTTGTTTATTGATGATGGATGTACGATTTGTGAGTGTGAGGTCAAGGATGTGTTCTCCTCTTGTGGGTTTGTCTATGGTTATGGTGAGGGAGTTGTCGTCGATGATGTCTAGAAGGCGTTGATGTAGGGTTGTGTCTGGTTTGCCTGGTGTTGTGGTGTTGTTTGACCAATCTATGTGTGGGAGGTTGAAATCTCCGCTAATAAATGTTATTGTGTTGTTCTGTGTTCCTATTCTGTTCAGGGATATTTCGAGTTCTGTGAGTGAATGTCCTTTGTCTGATGGTGGTATGTAGTATGCACCTACTATGAAGTTATGTGAGTCTGACATTTTGTTGTTGGCCCAAATGGATTCGTTGTCTGTTTCTAATTCTGGAAGTTGTTACGAGATGTATTTATTTGTGATAGCGAGTAGTAATCCACCGTGGCTTTGTCCTTTTGCGTTTGGTGTGCGGTCTTTTCTATTTACTGTGTACTGTGTTATTGGAAAGTATTCGTATGATGAAGTTGTGCTATTTAGCCATGTCTCTGTACCTATGATGATGTCTGGTTTGAGTGTGAAGATTATTTCTTCTAGGTCTGGTCTTTTGTTGGATATGGATTGGAAGTTAATTGTTGTGATGCGTATTGGAATGTCGAGTTTGTGTTGAGATGTTGTGTGTTGGATTTTTATGGGAGAGGAAGTGGCTGTTGGAGGTCCTGGGCTTGTGGGGTCGTCTTTGGAATTTATCGAATCTAATTCTGAAAATCTGTTTTTAGAGTGTATTGATGTGGTATCGAAAAGTGTTGATGAAAAATTTGGCATGCCACATTGTATGCATTCCCATGATATGTCAGTGTAGTATTTAATGAAGGATGTTTTCATAACTTGGCAGTTGGTGTGGTACCATGTATCGCATGTGTCGCAGCATATAGCATTTGTTTGCCATGTGACGGCTTTAATGCATGTTCCGCATGGGTATTTGGGTGCTCTGGGCCCTGGATTTAGTTCAGTGTCTGATGATATTGCGAGTAGGAGGATTAAGATGTAAGAGTTGCTTTTTTTTTTGTACTTGTGTTTGAGACGTGTGGATATTGCGGGGAATAGTGTGAGTGGTGTGTCGTGTTTTTCGTGTTGGGCGAGACTGTTTTCGTCGTAGCCGAATGTGTTGTTGTGTATATGTGTCCTATGTTTGTGGAATATGTTCGACTTGTTTGTGGCCCAGAAGAGAAGAAGTGAAAGTGATATTAGTGTAGCTGTTATTTTGATGTTTGTGTTGCAATTGTAGTGTTCTTACCTTGTGTTGTCTGTTATATCCTTAATAGCAACGTCCGAAGATTGGGATGAATGGAAACCGGAAGTAAACAAAAGATCGGAAAATAATGGCAGGAGATATGAGTTGATGGTGAATTAGTTATAGACTGTGATATTTGCCGAAATTGTTTGGATTTTGTTAAATCCAGGTAAGCGTTTATGGAAAAGGATGAAATGCTAGATGTACTTACGTTTTGGTTGGTGCAAAATGACAGGAAAAGCGTTTTGTTAGATGCTAAAGGTAGAGCTCGAGAAAATGGATGTTGTTAAACGCGCATGCGCACAAGACCCCTTCAATTTCAATGTTTCTGGGTTTGTTAAGGCAGGATAGCATTTGCAATTTACGTTCTATCAAAATAATTGTTTATCGACTTACCTCCCACAAATACTATAACTTTTAATACAAAGGTATACTAGCACGGCTGTGGTGTAAAACATGATGAGGCTACACGTGTTCACGATTTCTCTATACACTATCTGTACAGTTGTGGTACCGCACAACGCACCAAAAATAGCGTGCGCACACCGTGCATACATCGTTCACACACCGTCCGCACACCGTCCACACATGGTGCGCACAACTGTGCGATTTAGCAATCGTTCGCCCCGTTGTGCGCTTCTCTCCGCACAACTGTGCGATTTGGTATCATTTGTAGATCAAAATTACGGAATGACAAAAATACGGAAGGCTTGTGTGCGATATTGTACACTGTGTATATATCTGTAATTTCTCATCACAATAATCAAGATTATACAATTTCACCAGAGGTATAATACATTATTATACGTCTCTGTACAGCGACCGTTAGGCTGTCAAGAATGGGTTTGGCTCCAAGGTAACAGAACAGGTAAATAACAATTTGATGAGTGTCCGGAGTTTTACCTGACCAGTGCCTGACACACAGAGTTGATAAGTTTGACCGTAATGAATAGTATTTGTTATTTGCATTCGTTTGCCTATAGCTCCCATTCACCTGGATTTTCACACCCCGGCCTTACCCGACGAGTTACGTAAGTGCCCCAGGCGGGGGAAAATTACGGTCCAGGTACATGTACAAAGTGGTTATGTTTACCTGTATACGGGATTGTGTTGTAATTTTACATGTGTCGATTAAGTGTGTTTAAAAACACAGAAAATACATTTTGTAAATATAAGAATGTATAGACAGAAAGATAAGTTTATAGATATTGCTAGAATATAGAAACATACGTAAACATCAAGTTTATATGTTTAAACATGAAACCGTATATATTGGTGAGGCATTCCTCAATTTACACCAACCACGATTGTTATCGCACAACGTCCGTCCATGGTGCGCACATATGTGCGCAAGCAATGATCGTCCAGCTTTTTATCGTTCGCCCATCGTGCACACACCGTTCACACACCGTGCACACATCGTGCGCACACCGCACATCGTGTAACGTTGTGCGATCCCACAACTGTATATCTTTTATCAGCATTTACTGTCCATATTCTCTATAGCAATGGAATTCAAATATGAACCCAATTTGATCGTTTAAACAACGTATAATAAAAATGGCTGAAAGACAAAACGGTGACTTTTAAGATTCTTCCAAGGTGAAATCTTTAAGTCTTTCAAGATTCTCTCATGATTCCATGGCATCCATAACGAAGTCAGGAACTTTTACAGGCACATTCCAAAGAATAATATTTGTTTTTTTTGTATTTATTTCATTTTCTACTATCTCTTTTCTATGAAAAGTGAATAATAAGCTAAACGAGGGTTTAGGAATTACGTACCTTTCCTTAGATATTAGAATTGTATCACATCTTTTTTCTCTTCAGTTAATCATTGTTATTTGTATATGTAAAACAAGATATCACAATGTTTGTTAAGTTAAAGAGAAAACACGTTTCGTAATAGCAGCCATGTTGTTTTAGTTTTTGTTCGGGTTTTTTCCGTCGAGCTACATGAAATCTTGCACTAGGAAGCCGGGATTAGCTCATTAATTCTGACGTCGCACAGTAATTTTGCAAGGTAAATCAGGGACGTCAACAGCTGTTAAGCACTCTTCACGGTTAAGGGGACAAGGATAGTCAAGATCGACCGCCATCGTGAATAACACCATCTTCAAAATCATCTTGTAAAACACCTGAGTATCTTAGACTGTCGTACTTTAAACCATCAGGGAATAATAATGGAAGAAACTACCTTGAGGGTCGTCATCTTACAAGACTTCTTGGAAGAATCTTTAAAGACGCGATCTTCAAAGCCGCCATGTTTGATCAACATCTTGACAGACGCCATCTTGGGCGCCTACATTTTTAACTAATCGACCAAAAGTGGAGCCCTACCCTTTTCCTATCGTCACCTTCATAATCACCTGATAATTCCTCGTTTGATATCGGAACATGGACATAGGTATATCAAACTACATGTACGTCTCCTGTTATCACTTACCCAGATAGATTGTTGTGTTTGGTTGGTTCTAGCTGTATAGTATAACGTGAATACATCGAAATTAATTGTAGCCATGACGACGGTGATTCGAAGGCATTTCAAAGATATCTGTCCATAACGAGGCTGACCTCAACACTATCCTCGTCTGAAGTTGAACTTTTATCTATATCGGACATCTTACTGTAGACTAGAAATCCAAAAGTCTTGCCCGGAATTGAGAAAGCCATTCACAAGATGTGTAAACTGTAACAGTCTGTTTAAACTTTTCTTTGTTAAGCAACAAGAGTTGGTGCTGTGAAAACTACAGCCCGATTCTCATCGTTTAAACAAATTGATCAAGGTGAACGATAACTGTAGTATATACAAGTAATATGTACCTTGTTAAACAATAAATACTAATAGACCGCAGATCCCAAAAAGAACACTACAAAGCGGTCTTTACTTTGTTACTTGTATTGTGAAGTTCTCACGTGCTTTTTGAATACATTACGTAACACAGCACAGAAGTTGTCAGAACCGTGTGTGTGTTGATAACTATGCATGTCTATGTTCTCAAGAAAAACATATGCGTCATTATCGTCAAAATATATCTTTAAATAATGAAGAAAAAAGACTAGGTGAACTATCAAATAGTAACCTTAATGTACGACTCTATCTACCAATCAGCGATAAGAATTGGTGTCGGCAGGCTTTAATCATAGCCGCTGTTTTGATTGGCTCGTCTCGGCGAGAGTTCCTATGTTGTGTTTCTGTTAATCCCCTGTTTTTCACGTGTGTGGTACAAAGGGATGTCAGTGTACTTCACGTTCGGGAGCAGGGGATTCCGGTTATAGGACAGCCGGCGAATGTTGTCTTACATTTCACAAACAAACTACAACTTAATTAGATCGAATTTCTGGGAGCATCCTGAATGTCAAGTACATTGTGAATAGATACGTAACACCCCGCATGTTCTGCAGTAAAAACAGGTGCTGTGTAGGTTTGTTGGAGGTAAAGGACATGGAGTGCACATTCTAACAGCATGCAGAGACTGATTCCAAACAACTCTCATACCGTCTGTTTTCTGAGAGCATACAAAGTATACTTATTGTATATCAAACAAAACAATGTTGTTTTCTTTGCGTCTTCCGCCTAACTACACAGTATAGTGCAGTTACAACTCCACAGTTAATGCAGATACATACTTTTGTTCAACAATTTTTTTCCATTCATTTATTCTTTATTCAAATATCTTACTGTAGTTCAATTCAATAAGCTACAAAATGTATGTAAAATCAAAAATGGGCCGTCTGCTCTAACCTTGTCATGGCAGGCATTTTCAGATCCGCCGTTGATTCATCCGGGTCTTCTGGCAATCCGGTTCGATTGTATACTTGCAGAATCCGTATTTGATGGCGTGACCTTGACGTGGACTTGATGTAACTTCGACGTGACCTTGCATTGGGACTCATTAATCTTGTGCTTACAGTTCCTAGAAAGAACAGGAAATTTGCGCTGAAACAAAACGACAGTGCCCGTCTCGTAATTATACCATACGGGGAAATATCGTGCGGGATTTGAGGAGACATAAAAGGGAAAAGCGATTATCCAAATAGTTCCCGCTTGTTCGACAGGAATATTGTCAATCCCTGAAGGCACGTAACTACTGATGAACATTGGGAAAAAAGTATTCAATTACTACGCAGCCTGGGTATAGAATCCTATGGTTAATAAAGCAGCATTGCGTTTGAACTTCTCCTAACCCAAAATTGCTAAACCGATACCGTTAGTTTGATGAAATCATTACATTAATTTCAACACTCATCAACTCAAAGGAGATTGGTTGTGGATGACAAAGGAATCGGAAGTGACCTGTATGACAACCTGTATATCCCGGCGTAGACAAAAGGAACTAACTGTATGTGAATGAGATAATTATGGTGTACACAAAACATGTTGACAACCTAAATATACTCCTGGATAAGATATGCAAGTTAAGAATTAACAGTTACACTGTAAGTAAGATAGTATGTCCTGGTAAAGTGTTGTTCATTTCTTTACAAAGCGTAACAGTCATATTTCCCCATCTCCTTTCTGTCAGAAGTATGAAGGATCCACTATTAGAACAAGAATATTGTTAAAACCTGCTGTAGAATAACAAATTACCTTCATAGATTTAATTTCGTTAGGATTGCACTAGCGTGCATTGAAAACAAATCTGAAAATGGGCTTGGATTTCTTGAGAAAAAATATATAATTGCATTCAAAACCAAGACCCTGTTATTCCTGTGGGCAATGCAGCTAGTTCTCTAGATGGTGTTAAACATGTAAATGACAAGCACCTCGGATCCACAGCCCATCATGACATCATTGCGGAACCAAGCGAGGCTTTCGTCGCCGTTCGCGCCCCTAACACCACTTCAATGGCGCTATGTCCGCGCTCCTAACATCACTTCAATGGCGCTATGTGCTAGCACGCTGTAATTCTTCAGGTTGTTGCTATGTGACCTTTATTCTCAAAGCCTCTTACAAATTCACAAAGCAATTATCTCAATAATTATTTATAGATTGCCAATAAAGAATTAAAAGACCTCCGCAAATACAATGATCTAAATACCTAGGGACTGTGATGACATTTCGCACACCAGTTGATGTTTATTTGTATGGCGAGTCTCCCATTAGTACCCATCGTCAACTCTTTAGGAAACATTGAACGACATATTCATTTGGAAACCAGATGGCGCCTTAATGGTGACCTTTTCCTGGCAAAATTGTTTGACTTTTCTTTAAATGTAATACTCTGATTGAAATGAAAACTGCTCAAATTGTGCATTTCGAACCAGGAGCAAATAAATGAAAATCGAAATGTTTGTTTGTAGGTGACAGGATCGTGCAGCATATTCACCATAGAAACACCCTTCGTATGACTTCCTACCAATAACAATTTGGAAATCCTTTGATGGCAGACGAAATCTATTACCATGACAACGAATTATGAACGGAATTTCAATCAATTACAACAGCACACTATCTCTGGCTACGTTGTATTGTAAGAAACTTCCGTAGCGGAATAACAATGGCGGCACTATATCCACTTCATTTTCATTTCAACAAAATTTATTGTCCAATAACAAATGGATTGGACAGCACGAAAGCCTTATAAGTCCTGTCCAACACATATATACAAGTCAGAGTGCAAAAGATTCCTTCAAACACCAACTATTTGCTTCAAACTAAGTAAATTCAATGCTGTGTCCGGAGACAGCTTTAAAAAATGTATGTCAATGGTTAGAATGTGCCCACCTCATATTCTTGTAACTACAAATCTTGTATGTAAGAGTTGTATCTGTTGAATAATCTTCCACTGTGTTTTGTTCACACTTACGGTTTATCTAGGTTTCGTTTACACTGACTGTTATCGAGGTTTTGTTCACACTGACGGTTATCTAGGTTTTGTTCACACTGACGGTTATCGAGGTTTTGTTAACACTGACTGTTATCCATGGTTTGTTCACACTGACGGTTTATCGAGGTTTTGTTAACCCTGACTGTTATCAGAACCTCGGTCACACTGACGGTTATCGATATTTTGTTCGCAATTACGGTTTATTAAAATTTTGTTCACACTGACAGTTTATCGAAGTTTTGTTCACACTGACGGTTTATCGAGGTTTTGTTGAAAACGTCCATTCTTTTATTTCTTTATATTGGTCACTTGTATAGGGTACATCTGAGTGTGCCACGCGTCTTGTGTACACGTACAGTTGAATACATTATAATTATGTATGTCATGCGTTCTTCTTTACATTCGATTGTACTTTTTCTTGTGTGCATTTTATTGTGCCGTTTCATCTGTACATTCGAAATTGCCTCTCCTTGTGTGCATTTGAATGTGTCATGCTTTTTGTTTAGGTTCGAATGGGCCTTTTCTTGCCACGTGATACCGTTGTTTCTAAATGTATTGACCTCCGCTTCCAGTGGCGTTTGGAGGCAGTTGGGGGAGACATGCAATAGTCAACACTAGATGATTTAATGTTGGTAGTACATTGTTTAGTAGTTCCGTTTAAAATAGAAGTATACTATTTCAAAAAGATATCACAGGTGTAATTCTATGACGGAAGAGAACTATTGTTAGCTTTGATTGTTTTCATAAGGGCCCGTTTGAAATGTCACACGTGCAGTGACAATGGGTTATGTTTACGTACATGCAGGAAGTACCAATCAGTGTAACAGTCTTTATAACATTACGACCAGCATCGGACATGTGTATAACATCACTGGTAATTCCTGTTGTTCTTAATTGTGCATACATTGCAATACTTTTAGGTATATAGCTGACAGCAGGACAGTGCTTTGTCGGTCTGGACATCACCGTCGACGGATCACCCCGTCGTACTCTCCGACCGGCTCAAACACCATCCCGTGGAGACTGCGGTGCCATTCGTCACACTTAAATACTGCTGCCTTAATTATAACATTGTTAAATGCTGCTGAGTGATTAAACATTTGAGAAGTGACTTGTTCCTCTGTCCGGCTACACAGGCCTGTATGTTTCACAAGCACCAGAATACAGAGTGCACACTGTAGGATACTTACAGACCTGGCCATCATATTACATAGTTTAAATGTTGTGGATATTAAAAGGTTCCATGGGTTTAAAAATACTTATTTTGCAAGCATTGGGGTCTTACTCCAAAATGAGTGGCAATCCAAAATTTATCGCACGCAAATAGTTACATGTATGTATATCAAGTTTCCAAGTAGAGAAGATACGTAGAAGTGAATCAGACACACAGACGGACGGACGAACGGACATCCTGATTCCAATATATCCCCTACATTTGTTGCAGGTGTTGATTATGTTGTTGTTGTTGATGTTATTGTTGTTGTTGTTGATGTTGTTGTTGTTGTTGTTGATGATGATGATGATGATGATGATGATGATGATGATGATGATGATGATGATGATGATGATGATGATGATGATGATGATGATATGATGATGATGATGATGATGATGATGATGATGATGATGATGATGATGATGATGATGATGATGATGTCATCGTCGTCGTTTTATTGTTATTACAGTATCATAGCAATGTAGGATTTGAAAAGCTACATATATCTGCAAACTCTTAATTCAGGCCGCATCAATCATTGATAGGAAAAGCGACTCATTAAAGTTTATCTTGTACGGGATTGATTTTCATACCACCGCGTATGAATCGAAATGGGTTGTATTTCATTGATGTTAATTTGCCGGGTTATCTTCGTCTGAAACTACACAGCTACATAAAATGGAAATGAGTAACAAACAAATATTAATGATGTAAGCAGTCTCTCTCTGCTGATAGCGTATTCATTGATGATGTAAGCGACCTTTATCTTCTGATAGCGTTTGCATTGATGGAAGCCACCTACCGCCCTTATCGGGACTTAGCCCGGCGATTCCAAACAACAATAAGGTTTAACAAACAAATTGAGTAACATGATGACCTTGCCAGAGATGGGTCGTGAATTGTTTGAAGCTCTCGATGATTTGCTAAATTAACCGGTTTATTGAATGTACGGCCGCGGTAACGATGGCGGACAGCAGTGCTGAGTGCGGGTGATGACAATGTAAACATTGTATAAATAAGCTTCTTATGGATGTGTGTACCGTCAGAAATCAGAAAAATTGACATTTACAACTTAAATCGCAAATCATTAAGTTACTGAAAACTAACCGTTATCGTCCACTCCAGCTAAAGAGTGTTTATTGTCACCGTCCACTCCAGCTAAACGGGTGTTTATTGTCACCGTCCACTCCAGCTCTAGGGTGATTATTGTCACCGTCCACTCAAGCTATAAGGGTGTTTATTGTCACCGTACACTCAAGCTATAAGGGTGTTTATTGTCACCGTCCACTCAAGCTATAAGGGTGTTTATTGTCACCGTCCACTCCAGCTAAAGGGTTATTGTAACCGTTCACTCCAGCTAAAGGGTTATTGTAACCGTCCACTCCAGCTAAAGAGTGTTTATTGTCCCCGTCCACTCCAGCTATAGGGTGTTTATAATCACCGTCCACTCCAGCTATCAGGGTGTTTATTGTCAATGTCCACTCTAGCTATAGGGTGTTTATTGTCACCGTCCACTCCAGCTTTAGGGTTGTTTATTGCAACACTCCAGCTGTAAGGGTTTTTATTGTCAATGTCCACTCCAGTTTAAGGGTGTTTATTGTCACCGTCCACCACAGCTAAAGGGTGTTTAAAATCACCGTCCACTCCAGGTATACGGGTGTTTATTGTCACTGTCTACTCCAGCTAAAGGGTGTTTATTGTCACCGTCCACTCCAGCTATAGGGTTGTTTATTGTAACACTCCAGCTGTAAGGGTGTTTATTGTCACCATCCACTCCAGCTATAGGGTGTTTATTGTCACCGTCCACTCCAGCTGTAAGGGTGTTTATTGTCACCGTCCACCACAGCTATAGGGTGTTTATAATCACCGTCCACTCCAGCTATAAGGGTGTTTATTGTCACTATCCACTCCAGCTATAGGGTGTTTATTGTCACCGTCCACTCCAGCTATAGGGTTGTTTATTGTAACACTCCAGCTGTAAGGGTGTTTATTGTCACCATCCACTCCAGCTATAGGGTGTTTATTGTCACCGTCCACTCCAGCTGTAAGGGTGTTTATTGTCACCGTCCACCACAGCTATCGGGTGTTTATAATCACCGTCCACTCCAGGTATAAGGGTGTTTATTGTCACTGTCCACTCCAGCTATAGGGTGTTTATTGTCACCGTCCACTCCAGCTATAGGGTTGTTTATTGTAACACTCCAGCTGTAAGGGTGTTTATTGTCACCATCCACTCCAGCTATAGGGTTGTTTATTGTAACACTCCAGCTGCATGTATAAGGGTGTTTATTGTTACCGTCCACTCCAGCTATAGGGTGTTTATTGTCACCGTCCACTCCAGCTATAGGGTTGTTTATTGTTAAACTCCAGCTGTAAGGGTGTTTATTGTCACCATCCACTCCAGCTATAGGGCGTTTATTGTCACCGTCCACTCCAGCTATAAGGGTGTTTATTGTAACCGTCCACTCCAGCTTTAAGGGTGTTTATTGTAACCGTCCACTCCAGCTTTAAGGGTGTTTATTGTCACCATCCACTCCAGCTATAGGGCGTTTATTGTCACCGTCCACTCCAGCTATAAGGGGGTTTATTGTAACCGTCCACTCCAGCTTTAGGGTTGTTTATTGCAACACTCCAGCTGTAAGGGTTTTGATTGTTAATGTCCACTCTAGCTATAGGGTGTTTATTGTCCCCGTCCACTCCAGCTATAGGGTTGTTTATTGTAACACTCCAGCTGTAAGGGCGTCCATTCCAGCTAAATGGTGTTTATTGTAACCGTCCACTCCACCTATTGAGTGTTTATTGTAACCGTCCATTCAAGCTAAATGGTGTTTATTGTCACCGTCCACACTCCACCTATTGAGTGTTTATTGTAACCGTCCATTCAAGCTAAATGGTTATTGTAACCGTCCATTCAAGCTAAATGGTGTTTATTGTCACCGTCCACACTCCACCTATTGAGTGTTTATTGTAACCGTCCATTCAAGCTAAATGGTTATTGTAACCGTCCATTCAAGCTAAATGGTGTTTATTGTCACCGTCCACACTCCACCTATTGAGTGTTTATTGTAACCGTCCATTCAAGCTAAATGGTTATTGTAACCGTCCATTCAAGCTAAATGGTGTTTATTGTCACCGTCCACACTCCACCTATTGAGTGTTTATTGTAACCGTCCATTCAAGCTAAATGGTGTTTATTGTCACCGTCCACACTCCACCTATTGAGTGTTTATTGTAACCGTCCATTCCAGCTAAAGGGTTATTGTAACTGTCCATTCAAGCTAAATGGTTATTGTAACCGTCCATTCAAGCTAAATGTTTATTGTAACCGTCCATTCAAGCTAAATGGTTATTGTAACCGTCCATTCAAGCTAAATGGTTATTGTAACCGTCCATTCAAGCTAAATGTTTATTGTAACCGTCCATTCAAGCTAAATGGTTATTGTAACCGTCCATTCAAGCTAAATGGTTATTGTAACCGTCCATTCAAGCTAAATGGTTATTGTAACCGTCCATTCAAGCTAAATGGTTATTGTAACCGTCCATTCAAGCTAAATGTTTATTGTAACCGTCCATTCAAGCTAAATGGTGTTTATTGTCACCGTCCACACTCCACCTATTGAGTGTTTATTGTAACCGTCCATTCCAGCTAAATGGAGTTTATTGTAACCGTCCATTCCAGCTAAATGGTGATGTCCACTCTAGCTATAGGGTGTTTATTGTCACCGTCCACTTCAGCTATAGGGTTGTTTATTGTTAAACTCCAGCTGTAAGGGTGTTTATTGTCCCCATCCACTCCAGCTATAGGGTTGTTTATCGTAACACTCCAGCTGCATGTATAAGGGTGTTTATTGTCACCGTCCACGCCAGTTTAAGGGTGTTTATTGTCACCGTCTACCACAGCTATAGGTTGTTTAAAATCACCGTCCACTCTCCACTCCAGCTATAAGGGTGTTTATTGTCAATATCCACCCTAGCTATAGGGTGTTTATTGTCACCGTCCACTCCTCCACTCCAGCTATAAGGGTGTTTATTGTCAATGTCCACTCTAGCTATAGGGTGTTTATTGTCACCGTCCACTCAAGCTATAAGGGTGTTTATTGTCACCGTCCACTCAAGCTATAAGGGTGTTTATTGTCACCGTCCACTCAAGCTACAAGGGTGGTTATTGTCACCGTCCACTCCAGCAAAAAGGGTTATTGTAACCGTCCACTCAAGCTAAAGGGTTATTGTAACCGTCCACTCCAGCTAAAGAGTGTTTATTGTCACCGTCCACTCCAGCTATAAGGGGGTTTATTGTCAAAATCCACTCTAGCTTTAGGGTGTTTATTGTCACCGTCCACTCCAGCTATAGGGTTGTTTATTGCAACACTCCAGCTGTAAGGGTTTTGATTGTCAATGTCCACTCTAGCTATAGGGTGTTTATTGTCACCGTCCACTCCCGCTATAAGGGTGTTTATTGTCACCGTCCACTCCAGTTTAAGGGTGTTTATTGTCACCGTCTACCACAGCTATAGGGTGTTTAAAATCACCGTCCACTCCAGGTATAAGGGTGTTTATTGTCACTGTCTACTCCAGCTAAAGGGTGTTTATTGTCACCGTCCACTCCAGCTATATAGGGTTGTTTATTGTAACACTCCAGCTGCATGTATAAGGGTGTTTATTGTTACCGTCCACTCCAGCTATAAGGGTGTTTATTGTCACCATCAACTCCAGCTATAAGGTTGTTTATTGTAACACTCCAGCTGCATGTATAAGGGTGTTTATTGTTACCGTCCACTCCAGCTATAAGGGTGTTTATTGTCACTGTCCACTCCAGCTATAGGGTGTTTATTGTCACCGTCCACTCCCGCTATAAGGGTGTTTATTGTCACCGTCCACTCCAGCTGTAAGGGTGTTTATTGTCACCGTCCACCACAGCTATAGGGTGTTTATAATCACCGTCCACTCCAGCTATAAGGGTGTTTATTGTCACTGTCCACTCCAGCTATAGGGTGTTTATTGTCACCGTCCACTCCAGCTAAATGGTGTTTATTGTCACCGTCCACTCCAGCTAAATGGTGTTTATTGTCACCGTCCACTCCAGCTAAATGGTGTTTATTGTCACCGTCCACTCCAGCTAAATGGTGTTTATTGTCACAGTCCACACTCCACCTATTGAGTGTTTATTGTAACCGTCCATTCAAGCTAAATGGTTATTGTAACCGTAAATTCGAGCTAAATGGTGTTTATTGTCACCGTCTACATTCAACCTGTAGAGTGTTTATTGTCACCGTCCAAACTTCATCTAGAGGGTGTTTATTGTAACCATCCATTCCAGCTAAATGGTGTGTATTGTAACAGTCCACTACACATATAGGGTGTTTATTGTAACCGTCCATTCCATCCAAATGGTGTTTATTGTAACCGTCCATTCCAGCTAAATTGTGTTTATTGTCACCGTCCACACTCCACCTATTGAGTGTTTATTGTCACCGTACACTCCAGCTATAGGGTGTTTATTATCACCATCCACACTCCACCTATAGGGTGTGTATTGTCACTGTCCACACTTCACCTATAGGGTGTTTATTGTCACCGTCCACACTCCACCTATTGAGTGTTTATTGTCCCCGTCCACTCCAGCTATAGGGTTGTTTATTGCAACACTCCAGCTGTAAGGGTTTTGATTGTTAATGTCCACTCTAGCTATAGGGTGTTTATTGTCCCCGTCCACTCCAGCTATAGGGTGTTTATTATCACCATCCACACTCCACCTATAGGGTGTGTATTGTCACTGTCCACACTTCACCTATAGGGTGTTTATTGTCACCGTCCACACTCCACCTATCGAGTGTTTATTGTTACCTTTCCACCCCAGCTATAGGGTTTTTATTATCACCATCCACACTCCACCTATAGGGTGTGTATTGTCACTGTCCACACTTCACCTATAGGGTGTTTATTGTCACCGTCCACACTCCACCTATTGAGTGTTTATTGTAACCGTCCATTCAAGCTAAATGGTGTTTATTGTCACCGTCCACATTCCACCTATTGAGTGTTTATTGTAACCGTCCATTCAAGCTAAATGGTGTTTATTGTCACCGTCTACATTCAACCTATAGAGTGTTTATTGTCACCGTCCAAACTTCATCTATAGGGTGTTTATTGTAACCATCCATTCCAGCTAAATGGTGTGTATTGTCACAGTCCACTACACATATAGGGTGTTTATTGTAACCGTCCATTCCAGCTAAATGGTCTTTATTGTAACCGTCCATTCCAGCTAAATGGTCTTTATTGTAACCGTCCATTCCAGCTAAATGGTGTTTATTGTAACCATCCATTCCAGCTAAATGGTGTTTATTGTAACCATCCATTCCAGCTAAATGGTGTTTATTGTAACCGTCCATTCCAGCTAAATGGCGTTTATTGTAACCGTCCATTCCAGCTAAATTGTGTTTATTGTCACCGTCGACACTCCACCTAATGAGTGTTTATTGTCACCGTCCACACTCCAACTATAGGGTGTTTATTGTCACCATCCACACTCCACCTATTGAGTGTTCATTGTCACCGTCCACACTCCATCTATAGAGTGTGTATTGTCACAGTCCACTCCACCTATAGGGTGTTTATTGTCACCATCCCCACTCCACCTATTGAGTGTTTATTGTCACCGTCCACTCCATCTAATCGTGTTTATTGTCACTGTCCACTCGAGCTAAATGGTGCTTATTGTCACCGTCCACACTCCACCTATAGGGGGTTTATTGTCACCATCCACACTCCACCTATTGAGTGTTCATTGTCACCGTCCACACTCCATCTATAGAGTGTGTATTGTCACAGTCCACTCCACCTATAGGGTGTTTATTGTCACCGTCCACTCCGTCTAATGGTGTTTATTGTCACTGTCCACTCGAGCTAAATGGTGCTTATTGTCCCCGTCCACACTCCACCTATCGGGCGTTTCCTCCCACCATCCACACTCCACCTATTGAGTGTTTATTGTCACCGTCCACACTCCAACTATAGAGTGTGTATTGTCACAGTCCACTCCACCAATAGGGTGTTTATTGTCACCGTCCACTCCATCTAATGGTGTTTATTGTCACTGTCCACTCGAGCTAAATGGTGCTTATTGTCACCGTCCACACTCCACCTATAGGGGGTTTATTGTCACCATCCACACTCCACCTATTGAGTGTTTATTGTCACCGCCCACACTCCATCTATAGAGTGTGTATTGTCACAGTCCACTCCACCTATAGGGTGTTTATTGTCACCGTCCACTCCAGCTATAGGGTTGCTTATTGTAACACTCCAGTTGTAAGGGTGTTTATTGTCACCATCCACTCCAGCTATAGGGTGTTTATTGTCACCGTCCACTCTAGCTGTAAGGGTGTTTATTGTCACCGTCCACCACAGCTATAGGGTGTTTATAATCACCGTCCACTCCAGCTATAAGGGTGTTTATTGTCACTGTCCACTCCAGGTATAGGGTGTTTATTGTCACCGTCCACTCCAGCTATATGGTTGTTTATTGTAACACTCCAGCTGTAAGGGTGTTTATTGTCACCATCCACTCCAGCTATAGGGTTGTTTATTGTAACACTCCAGCTGCATGTATAAGGGTGTTTATTGTTACCGTCCACTCCAGCTATAGGGTGTTTATTGTCACCGTCCACTCCAGCTATAAGGGTGTTTATTGTCACCGTCCACTCCAGCTAAAGGTTGTTTATTGTCACCGTCCACACCAGCTATAGGGTGTTTCTGGTCACCGTCCACTCCAGCTAAATGTTATTGTCACCGTCCATTCAAGCTAAATGGTGTTTATTGTCACCGTCCACACTCCACCTATTGAGTGTTTATTGTAACCGTCCATTCCAGCTAAAGGGTTATTGTAACTGTCCATTCAAGCTAAATGGTTATTGTAACCGTCCATTCAAGCTAAATGTTTATTGTAACCGTCCATTCAAGCTAAATGGTGTTTATTGTCACCGTCCACACTCCACCTATTGAGTGTTTATTGTAACCGTCCATTCAAGCTAAATGGTTATTGTAACCGTCCATTCCAGCTAAATGGTGTTTATTGTAACCGTCCATTCCAGCTAAATGGTGTTTATTGTAACCGTCCATTCCAGCTAAATTGTGTTTATTGTCACCGTCCACACTCCACCTATTGAGTGTTTATTGTTACCGTCCACACTCCAACTATAGAGTGTGTATTGTCACAGTCCACTCCACCTATAGGGTGTTTATTGTCACCGTCCACTCCAGCTAATGGTGTTTATTGTCACTGTCCACTTCAGCTAAATGGTGCTTATTGTCACCGTCCACACTCCACCTATAGGGTGTTTATTGTCACCATCCACACTCCACCTATTGAGTGTTTATTGTCACTGTCCACACTCCATCTATAGAGTGTGTATTGTCACAGTCCACTCCATCTATAGTTTGTTTATTGTCACCGTCCACTCCAGCCAAATGGTGTATATTGTCACAGTCCACTCCACCTATAGAATGTTTATTGTCACCGTCCACTCCAGCTAAATGGTGTTTATTGTCACCGTCCAGACTCCACCTATTGAATGTTTATTATCACCAACCACACTCCACCTATTGAGTGTTTATTGTAACCGTCCATTCAAGCTAAATGGTGTTTATTGTCACCGTCTACATTCCACCTAGAGGGTGTTTATTGTCACCGTCCATTCCAGCTAAAGGGTTATTGTAACCGTCCATTCCAGCTAAATGGTGAATATTTTCACCGACCACAATCCACCAATTCAGTGTTTATGGTCACCGTCCAAACTCCAGCTAAATGGTTATTGTAACCGTCCATTCAAGCTAAATGGTGTTTATTGTCACCGTCTACATTCCACCTATAGAGTGTTTATTGTCACCGTCCACACTCCATCTATAGGGTGTATATTGTCACCGTCCACACTCCATCTATAGGGTGTTTATTGTAACCGTCCATTCCAGCTAAATGGTGTTTATTGTCACCGTCCACTCCAGCTATAGGGTGCTTATTGTCACAGTCCACTCCACCTATAGGGTGTTTATTGTCACCATCCACACTCCACATATTGAGTGTTTATTGTCACCGTCCACACTCCATCTATAGAGTGTTTATTGTCACAGTCCGCTCCACCTATAGGGTGTTTATTGTCACCGTCCATTCCAGCTAAATGGTGTTTATTGTCACCGTCCACTCTAGCTAAATGGTGTTTATTGTCACCGTCCACACTCCACCTATAGGGTGTTTATTGTAACCATCCACACTCCACCTATTGAGTGTTTATTGTCACCGTCCACACTCTATCTATAGAGTGTTTATTGTCACCGTCCACTCCAGCTAAATGGTGTTTATTGCCACCGTCAACTCCAGCTAAATGGTGTTTATTGTCACCGTCCACACTCCATCTATTGAGTGTTTATTGTCACCGTCCACTCCAGCTATATGGTGTGTATTGTCACCGTCCACACTCCACCTATAGGGTGTTTATTGTAACCATCCACACTCCACCTATTGAGTGTTTATTGTCACCGTCCACACTCTATCTATAGAGTGTTTATTGTCACCGTCCACTCCAGCTAAATGGTGTTTATTGCCACCGTCAACTCCAGCTAAATGGTGTTTATTGTCACCGTCCACACTCCATCTATTGAGTGTTTATTGTCACCGTCCACTCCAGCTATATGGTGTGTATTGTCACCGTCCACACTCCACCTATAGGGTGTTTATTGTAACCATCCACACTCCACCTATTGAGTGTTTATTGTCACCGTCCACACTCTATCTATAGAGTGTTTATTGTCACCGTCCACTCCAGCTAAATGGTGTTTATTGCCACCGTCAACTCCAGCTAAATGGTGTTTATTGTCACCGTCCACACTCCATCTATTGAGTGTTTATTGTCACCGTCCACTCCAGCTATATGGTGTGTATTGTCACCGTCCACACTCCACCTATAGGGTGTTTATTGTAACCATCCACACTCCACCTATTGAGTGTTTATTGTCACCGTCCACACTCTATCTATAGAGTGTTTATTGTCACCGTCCACTCCAGCTAAATGGTGTTTATTGCCACCGTCAACTCCAGCTAAATGGTGTTTATTGTCACCGTCCACACTCCACCTATTGAGTGTTTATTGTCACCGTCCACTCCAGCTATATGGTGTGTATTGTCACCGTCCACACTCCACCTATAGGGTGTTTATTGTAACCATCCACACTCCACCTATTGAGTGTTTATTGTCACCGTCCACACTCTATCTATAGAGTGTTTATTGTCACCGTCCACTCCAGCTAAATGGTGTTTATTGTCACCGTCAACTCCAGCTAAATGGTGTTTATTGTCACCGTCCACACTCCACCTATAGGGTGTTTATTGTAACCATCCACACTCCAGCTAAAGGGTGTTTATTGTCACCGTCCACACTCCACCTATTGAGTGTTTATTGCCACCATCCACATTCCACATATTGAGTGTTTATTGTCACCGTCCACACTCCACCTATAGGTTGTTTATTGTCACCTCCACACTCCAGCTAAAGGGTGTTTATTGTCACCGTCCACACTTCACCTATAGGGTGTTTATTGTCACGTCCACATTCCACATATTGAGTGTTTATTGCCACCATCCACATTCCACATATTGAGTGTTTATTGTCACCGTCCACACTCCAGCTAAAGGGTGTTTATTGTCACGTCCACACTCCAACTATAGGGTGTTTATTGTCACCGTCCACACTCCAGCTAAAGGGTGTTTATTGTCACCGTCCACACTTCACCTATAGAGTGTTTATTGTCACCGTCCACACTCCAGCTAAAGGGTGTTTATTGTCACCGTCCACACTCCACCTATAGGTTGTTTATTGTCACCGTCCACTCCACCTAAAGTGTTATTGTAGCAGCCCATTCCAGGTAAGGGTTATTGTAACCGTCCATTCCAGCTAAAGGGTTATTGTAACCGTGTATTCCAGCTAAATGGTGTTTATTGTCACCGTCCACACTCCACCTATTGAGTGTTTATTATCACCATCCACACTCCACCTATTGAGTGTTTATTGTCACCGTCCACTACAGCTATAGGGTGTTTATTATCACCATCCACACTCCACCTATAGGGTGTGTATTGTCACCGTCCACACTCCACCTATAGGGTGTTTATTGTCACCGTCCATACTCCACCTATAGGGTGTGTATTGTCACCGTCCACACTTCACATATAGGGTGTTTTTGTCACCGTCCACACTCCACCTATTGAGTGTTTATTATCACCATCCACACTCCACCTATAGGGTGTTTATTATCACCATCCACACTCCACCTATGGAGTGTGTATTGTCACAGTCCACTCCACCTATCGAGTGTTTATTGTCACCGTCCACTCCAGCTATAGGGTGTTTGTTATCACCAACCACACTCCACCTATAGAGTGTTTATTGTCACCGTCCACTCCAGCTATAGGGTGTTTATTGTCACCGTCCACACTCCACCTATAGGGTGTTTGTTATCACCATCCACACTCCACCTATAGAGTGTTTATTGTCACCGTCCACTCCAGCTATAGGGTGTTTATTATCACCATCCACACTCCACCTATAGGGTGTGTATTGTCACCGTCCACACTCCACCTATAGGGTGTTTATTGTCACCGACCACGATCCACCTATTGAGTGTGTATTGTCATAGTCCACTCCACCTATAGGGTGTTTATTGTCACCGTCCACACTCCACCTATAGGGTGTTTATTATCACCATCCACACTCCACCTATTAAGTGTTTATTGTCACCGTCCACAATCCAGCTATAGGGTGTTTATTATCACCATCCACACTCCACCTATAGGGTGTGTATTGTCACTGTCCACACTTCACCTATAGGGTGTTTATTGTCACCGTCCACACTCCACCTATAGGGTGTTTATTGTAACCGTCCACACTCCACCTATAGAATGTTTATTGTCACCGTCCACACTCCACCTAAAGGGTGTTTATTGTCACCGTCCACACTCCAGCTTAAGGGTGTGTATTGTCACCGTCCACACTCCACCTATAGGGTGTTTATTGTCACCGTCCATATTCCACCTATAGGGTGTTTATTGTCACCGTCCACACTCCACCTATAGGGTGTTTATTGTAACCGTCGACACTCCACCTATATAATGTTTATTGTCACCGTCCACACTGAATCTATAGGGTGTTCATTGTCACCGTCCACCCTCCCCCTATAGGGTGTTTATTGTCACCGTCCACACTCCATCTCTAGATTATTTATTGTCCCCGTCCACTCCACCTATAGGGTGTTTATTGTCACCGTCCACACTCCATCTCTAGATTATTTATTGTCACCGTCCACTCCACCTATAAGGTGTTTATTGTCACCGTCCACTCCAGCTAAAGGTTATTGTAACCGTTCATTCCAGATAAATGGTGAACATTTTCACCGCCCACAATCCACCTATGGGGTGTTTATTGTCACCGTCCACACTCCATCTCTAGATTATTTATTGTCACCGTCCACTCCACCTATAGGGTGTTTATTGTCACCGTCCATTCCAGCTATAGAGTGTTTATTGTCACCGTCCATTCCAGCTAAAGGGTGTTCATTGTAACCGTCCATTTCAGCTATAGTACATTTACTATTACCGTCCAAGACAGTTGTAGAATACTGCAACCATCCTATTAGAAATAAACTCAAAAATAAAAGGTTCAGTGGTCGAACTCGCGACCTGCAGCTTCCCAATCTGATACGTTTTCTTCCTTGCGATTCTAACTGATGTAGAGGTACCCTTCACCGTAAGATATACTTGTGTATAGCATAACTAACTGATCATGGTATGTTTTAGGATATCAAACTGTGAGACCAAATCATTCCCAAAACGGTGGCCCCAGATTTCATTTCTGGCCACAGGGGTCGTCTGAATAAAAGCAGGCCTGGCTGTTCAGAAAAACAAAATTAAAACTTGCTATTTTAACACAATAAAAATGTAAGTAGCACAATCAATATGCTATTTATTCGCAAAATCACATTTTGATAAAATTTAATATCTATTGATGTCAATATGGAAATATATCAAGCACTCTCTAATACTTGGAGCGTATCGAACACATAGAAACTGACTCACACTTTATCTTATTCCTATCGCCTTCGTGTCATTTACGACAAAGACAGTCGGAAAAGAAGTTGACTGGCCTCCAGGCTCAATATTGCCGCTGTTTTTCCAAGATTCCCAACACGGGTACTTTACAAGTGTAATGTAGTAATTCAATGGGAACTTCACATACGACAGGAAGTGAAAATTGACGTTCTGACTTTCGTCTAAACATGGACGGAAACTCCGGTGTGGGGTAAATCGATTTCGGCAATTCTTCGGATGAAAAGATTTCCCGAGGTTTGTCAGGGAAAATCCATAAACCATCAGATCCAAGGACGCAGTCTCCCGCTCTCCTCACGACAATATGGACCAGTATAATAGCCATAGAAAGACGGTGGCTGTCTTCAATGAACAGCGCTAACATGTCTGTTAATATTTATAGCTGCTGGTCTGCGCTGGCATGCAGACATCCAGCACTGAAACGGCTCTTTGTGAAATCTTTAACGAAAATAGCAATAACAACATCATTCCGAAAGATAACGAGTTGAAGTTTTACAATGTTGATTAAACATTTTGTATCGTAGAATAGCTCTGCTCGGCTGACGTTCAATGTATATTATGGTGTAAAATTGGACTTTTTCACAATTCTTTTCGACGTCACACTTTCAATGTGACGTCCCACTTTGCATCGAAATTAAATGTTATCGGAGAAGTCAAATCGTACGACTGGTAAAGAGAATAAGACATTCTGTAATACAATGTTACCTTTTATTGGATATCTACGTCGGGAGACTAATGATTTATATCATGTAGCTTTTTTGTGGTATGGGTTGTTTCGTACATGCGATATTACTAGCTGTATATGCTCTCTACATTGTACCTCTTCGCTCTATCCGATCCATATTGCCAGGCACACTTAACCTCTGCTGATCCGCCCTGCACGCGCCATATCCAGTTACGTATGTTAAACTTGTTTCCATGTTATAAATCATCTGCTCCCAATCCACCACAGTCTAAATGGTTTTAATGGTTTAACAGTACAAGTGGCAGTGTAAATTATATGATAAAAGGCCATACTGCTTGTGTATTGTGAAGGATATGGAAAAGGACTGTAAATGCGAAATGAGCGAAAATATTCACTTTACAACACCAAACACAATATATTAATTCTCTAGTACATTTTATCAAATACCCAGTATACTAAATCTTGCATTAATTGCGCATGAGAATTATAAATACAGAGGAACAAAACTAATTGCATGTATCTGAAATTTCTCGAACAAAATAAAAACGCCGTCATCCTTCATTCGTTCCATGTACAATAATCTCCAATAATCTAAAAAGATACGAAAAATGATAGACGAAGACGATCTACCCAGGTTTTGAGTAGGGGCGGAAGCATCTTTGACATTTAGGAGTTACATTGTACTATGTTGAAGGTGACCATACTTATCGTTGGCTCTTAATTTACAAACATAAAATACAAACTAGAACTGCGGAGTAGAAAAAGACAAGAATAGGAACCGAGACGCCAAAGCAAACCGGAATGCATCATGGTGCGGAGGCCAAACTAGCAGCTTCTTACGAGTAAGTGGTTTCTACAGTACATTTGGCAATCGTCACTGTTTTGTTAAATCTAGGAAACACTGAAAACAAAGTGAAAACGTTATGGTAGACAGTAAGACATCAGTGATGGGAACGAGGCCATGATGACCGTGTTAACAATCCATGGTGATTATTGTAGTGTCGTTTACCGCTGTCTTTCCACTGTTGTGTTACTACTGCTGACGGTGTTCTCCCAGCGGTGATAATTAATAATAATAATCAAAGGTTCTTCTATATCTCTTTATCACAACCTAGTTCGTAGGTCGTCTCAAAACGGTTCACGAATCATTATCCATGGTTATAGCTAGGGCCTTTGCAAGCAGCCAATATCTTTCTCAACTCCATGGGGAGCATAAACAGCCGGTGCTGCCATTTTGGCGCTCACAGCTAGCATTCAACAAGTCCAGCACTGCCCAACCACGTATTCATTTACAGCTGAGTAGACTGGAACAACGGGATTAAAGTATCGTGTTCAATCGAACCCGCAACCCTTCGGTCACGAACCGGCGTCCTACCACTAGACTACCGTGCCTCCTATAATATCGTTTCTTTTTATTTAAAGTCAAAACTGTATTACATTTTAGATTTAAAACTGGAACCTGTTTTTATTAGAATGAAATTTCCAGGATAACCTGTTTATCATACAACAGCTGCAGTACGATTGGTTTACCTTTTTAAAGCCCTTCTACATGTAATATCGTTATCTACTCCCATTCACCGTTTCAGTGTCCAGTGTTTTTGTATCTCATACAATTTAGCAGAACAGACTTTAAAAATACATTGATGGCCGTCGTGTAATAGAAAAACGTCATTGATTTCAACTTGTCAATTACCCGTATAAGGGTGTCTCCGCGTTATCTTAAACTTAATGACTGCCTCTTATCTCTGATGCGGTCTCGTCTAAACGGTACACTTAGTTACAATCCAATTATAACGGCTATTCCGTCATACTGATCATAGCGATGTCAACCCCGTTCCCAATATAACGATATGCTATACATAAACCTCTAAAACCTACACTCCGTATTAGATTGTCTGGTCCTCAGGTCACTGTGATACCGTTAACAACCTTGAAAGAAACACGTAGAGGATCATATTGTGGATGGAAACCGGAGTACCCGTAGAAAACCTACGTGGTCGGGGAAGCGACCCAATTTTTTCTCAAGTCATATCGGGAAGTCGAACTCCGGTCTTCTTGGTAAAAACCAAGTGTGCTAATCACTGTGTCACCAAACCACCTTGTATCTTGATGGGGCAAATAAATATCTTTTTGGAAATATTTCCGTTTCTACTCAGGACTATCACAACAAAACTGCCAAATACGTATCTTTTATTTGTCATCAACTGATATTTGTGATGCACTTTGCTCATTACATACAAAATTCTTATGAAATATGCAATATAATGGATTGTAAATAATGACAGTCCTCAGGGTTTGTGACTAAGGAACTCATGACATAGATGTGTTTAGATATGTTATCAAGCCATCTCCTCAATCTCTGATATACTGCACTACGATCCCGATTTGTCCCCATATAAAGAAAATATTCCATAGTGATGATGCTGGTGTCAGTTTCGTATTTATTAGATAGTAGGTCGTTCCGTAGGATCGTGAATTAATGTAAGCCGGACACAAACAGGAAGATATTTGTTATGAAGGCTGATTAGAGAGTTCGATATGAGCACACGGTTCTGTGGGCGATGTTTACGATCATGTAGCCTGACCCAGGTATCTACCTGTCATTACTCAGGACACAGTTGCTCTGCTCATCTCTACACCTGTATCGATCGCCTGTCAGCATCTGTCGCCACAGCTTGGTTACCGCGGAGATTTGTGAATGTTTACTTATCATTCTCTGTGAAATACACCGAATCAAATCCAGGATAAAAAATAATAAATGTGAAAAAAATTATCTCCATTTATCACAGTTGATACACCATTAAATGATGTAGTGTGTGTATATATGGGACCAATGCTAATGGTGCACTAGCTAGAACGACTACTAAAACCGACCGAACTTCATTAAATAGTAGTGTCTTCGATTGAACGAAATACGAACATCATTTTATGTATGATACATTGGAACTATAACAGAAACAGAAACAGAAACGTAATTCGAGCTCAAACTAATGATACTATGGCAGAAAAAGACTTAAAGGAGAAAAGGACAAGGAGGCTTGACAAAGCTGTCCCGGGAGGGTCTTTTACCTTTTCGATGACACTCGTCAAGTACAAAAGTACTGTCACGTTCTCCAAGCGAGAACTGGCGAAGTGTCTATACGATAAATTACAATACTTCCCAAAGAGATCAGGATGATCACTATATAGAACTTGTCCACAGTCTTCATCAAGCTTTGATCTCTAGAAAGAAGCACAGTGTTATAAGTTTGTCCTTCAGCTTTCGACGTTTATTATGGAAATTGTGATAACAGAAGAAAGATTGCGAAAATAATCATACGATAGTATTGTAGAGGGGAAATCAGGGCCTTCTGTCCCTCCCTCCTTTCCGTTCTCCTTCTATTTAACCAGATTTGGACTGAACCAGGCCTCTGCCTGATTTAGGGAAGCGGAAACTAAAATAAACCAATCATTCCTTGATAACAAAATGTATACCTCAATACAGACCACAGCCTTCACAGAATTAAACCAACAATTCCAGGATTATAAACCAACTGTTTTATTTACACACAGTGACGTTTTAGTTCCTTTCCCCTTCTCATGGTTCGGTAGCTTGCCTTTGTGATGATGTTTTCCATTGTTGTTTTCTTAGTCGAGGACCCTGTAAGTAACATACAAGAGCAGGATGCTAAAATAAGCAATATGTTTTTTTAATCAGCAATGATTGGGGCGAAACATCTACGAGATAAAAACTTGAGTTTAGATTGTATTTGTCTAGAAAACCACAGAAGGGATACTTCAGTAGGGAGAAACTTCAAATGGAAGGAAACGAAGAGGCACAGATAAAACGAACGGTCCTGGTTATATAATAGCAGACCTGTTCAGCTTCCTGCGCAGACCACGTAACGAGCACCTAGTGACAAACAAGTTTATCTCCGTGATAGAAGTTAGGTCTCAACACAAAAAAAAAATTCACCAGAAACAAAGCACGCTCATACGAGAAGGATATGTCCGTAGCCAACCACACGCGCTCGCGCTCATCCTCGCGCGTTTGAAGATGTATATTACGTACCGACAGAATCAATTATTTAGGAAACAGCTAACTGGAATCTTCTTTTGTAATACAGAATTTAAGAGGAACAAGTCTATATTCAAAAGGAACCAGCAAGAAAAAATAGGAAATGAATATTTCAGACAGACAGACTGTCTGCCTTCAAGCTTCGAAATGAAGATATTACATCGTATGCGTTATCGACGCCACTGTCAAGTCGTGATGCGCATGCGTGATGAAAACCTACATATAAATCAGTGACGTATATCATATATACTTTTTTTTATAGTTTGAAGAACGTATCCGTATTAGTGTGTTTAATTTCTATAGCACAGCTCCAGTCATCAATTCATAAGGAAATGAATGAGGGCAAAAAGTTAAATTTCAAAAACAAACTTTCTGAATTATCAATGTTAATGGACAAATTAAAATTGGCGGAGTCCCGCACTTGTTACCACAATCTAATAAAACGTTAAAACAACCTCAAACAATGTTACGAAAACCTCAATACAACGTTACAGTAGAATAAATACAATGTTACAACACCTTAAATACAATGTTAAAACACCTTAAATGTAATGTTACAACAACATAAATACAATATTATAACACCATCAATACAATTTTACAACACCATAGATACACTGTTACAACACCATAAATACAATGTTACAACACCACAAATACAACGTTACAACAACATAGATACAAGTTACAACAACATAAATATAAGTATACAACACCACAAATAAAACGTTACAACAACATAAATACAACGTTACAACACCACAAATACAACAACATAAATACAATGTTACAACACCATTAATACAATTATACAACACCACAAATAAAACATTACAACAACATAAATACAACGTTACAACAACCACAATACAACGTTACAACAACCTCAATACAACGTTACAACAACCTCAATACACGTTACAAAAACCTCAATACAATGTTACAACAATATAAATACAACGTTACAACAACCACAATACAACGTTACAAAAACCTCAATACAACGTTACATCAACCTAAATACAATGAACAACCTTAATACAACGTTACATTAACCTAAAAACAATGAACAACCTTAAGACAACGTTACAACAACCTAAATACAACG
>NW_018403744.1:1261-20964 GCF_002113885.1 Mizuhopecten yessoensis | reverse complement strand
TCAATACAACGTTACAACAACCTCAATACAACGTTACAACAACATAAATACAACGTTACAACAACCTCAATACAACGTTACAACAACATAAATACAATGTTACAACAACCTCAATATAACGTTACAACAACCCCAATACATCGTTACAACTACAAAAACACAGCTTTGCAACAGCCAAAATACAACGTTACAACAACATCAATACAACGTTACAGCAACATAAATATAACGTTAAAATAACCTAAATATATCGCTACGACAACCTCAATACAACATTACAACGTCATGAATACAACGTTTCATCAACCGAAATATAACGTTCCAACAACCTCAATACAACGTTACAACGTCATGAATACAACGTTACAACAACATAAATACAACGTTTCAACAACCTAAATACAATGTACAACGATACAACAACCCCAATACAACGTAACAACAACCTTAATACAATGTACGTTACTGCAATTTCAATACAACGTTACCACAACCTCAATACAACGATACAGCAACCTCAATACAACGATACAGCAACCCAAATACATCGATACAGCAATCTAAATACATGAATACAGCAACCTAAATACAACGTTACCACAACCTCAATACAACGATACAGCAACCTAAATACATCGATACAGCAACCTAAATACAACGTAACCACAACCTTAATATAACGTTACGACAACCTCAATACAACGATACAGAACCAAAATACAACGTTACCACAACCTTAATATAACGATACAGCAACCTAAATACAACGTTACAACAACCTAAATATAACGTTACAACAACCTTAATATAATGTTACCACAACCTTAATATAACGTTACCACAACCTTAATATAACGATACAACAACCTTAATACAACGATACAACAACCTAAATACAACGTTACAACAACCTCACTACAACGTTACATCAACCTAAATACAATGAACAACCTTAATACAACGATACAACAACTACAATACAACGTTACAACAACCTCAATACAACGTTACAACAACCTTAATATAACGTTACCATAACCTTAATATAACGTTACCACAATCTTAATATAACGTTACCACAATCTTAATATAACGTTACCACAACCTTAATATAACGTTACCACAACCTTAATATAATGTTACCACAACCTAAATACAACATTGCCACAACCTTAATATAACGTTACCACAACCTTAATATAACGTTACCACAACCTTAATATAACGTTACCACAACCTCAATACAACGATACAGCAACCTAAATACAACGTTACCACAACCTTAATACATGTATAACGATACAGCAACCTAAATACAACGTTACAACAACCTTAATATAACGTTACAACAACCTCAATACAACGATACAACAACCTAAATACAACGTTACCACAACCTTAATATAACGATACAGCAACCTAAATACAACGTTGCCACAACCTTAATATAACGTTACCACAACCTTAATATAACGTTACCACAACCTTAATATAACGTTACCACAACCTTAATATAATGTTACCACAACCTTAATATAACGTTACCACAACCTAAATATAACGTTACCACAACCTTAATATAACGTTACCATAACCTTAATATAACGTTACCTCAACCTTAATATAACGTTACCACAACCTTAATATAACGTTACCACAACATAAATATAACGTTACCACAACCTTAATATAATGTTACCACAACCTGGTGGATGGAAACCATGGACCTTAATATAACTTTACCACAACCTAAATATAACGTTACCACAACCTAAATACAACGTTACCACAACCTTAATATAACGTTACCACAACCTTAATATAACGTTACCACAACCTTAATATAACGTTACCACAACCTTAATATAACGTTACCACAACCTTAATATAATGTTACCACAACCTCAATACAACGATACAGCAACCTAAATACAACGTTACCACAACCTTAATATAACGATACAGCAATCTAAATACAACGTTGCCACAACCTTAATATAACGTTACCACAACCTTAAAATAACGTTACCACAACCTTAATATAATGTTACCACAACCTTATTATAGCGTTACCACAACCTTAATATAACGTTACCACAACCTTAATATAACGTTACAGCAACCTCAATATAACGTTACAGCAACCTCAATACAACGTACGTTACTGCAATTTCAATACAACGTTATCACAAATGAAAAACATTTCCGCGTACTGTTGTATCTATTTACTGTTATTAGGTCTACATATACTCTGTTTGTTCCTGTAAGACATTTCATTTCATGCTCGGTAGCTTGAGCATTGCCTCTGATTGCCTCAGTTGTTATTTACTGAAACGTATTTCTAAATAAAAGTGATAAAAACGTCTGTTTAATGATCTAGGGTAAACAAAAGTTATAAATAATTCATACAAAACGTACCTATTTGCTTGCCTTATAAATAGTGACATTTATTCACACAATTATAATTCCGCCTGTGTCTATGTTGTTGTTCTCCTGAGATATATCAAATGTGCATTTTGAATATGTAAATTGGATGGGAATATAAATAAGCTGATGGTCAATAAAATACCAGAGAACCTTGAAGCACGATATGGTGACTTCATCACAGGTAAGCATTGATCGTCCAATGGAAGAATGACTGATCGCTATCCTATGTGTCGACGTATTGACGTTAATAAGATGAACATCATGTACATGTATGTAAATGAAGAGGTGGATTTGTTAATGATTTGTTCGGGACAAATAACCACCAGAAGTAATTACTTGTCTTCTCATATTACAAATAAAACGAGAAATACCGCCCATTACCATCGGAGATCACATCAGAGTGGTACGTGTTGGGTAGTTCTGTGATGTATTGGGGGTCTGGTCAAGGGACTTCATAGATAACTTTTCAAAGGAAACCAGGGAAATGGAAAACATGGATGGTTGTCAAGGTAAACCATTGTTGGTTGTCGAGAAAACTGTTGAGGGTTGGTCAATGAAAAACATAGATGACTAGTCGAAGGCAACCATAAACGGTTGTCAAGGAAAACCACGGGTGGTTGTCAAGAGAAACCATCGATGGTTGTCGAGGAAACCATGGAGGGTTGGCTGAGGGAAATCAAGGATTAGTGGTGGATGGAAACCATGGAGGGTTGGCTGAGGGAAATCAAGGATTAGTGGTCGATGGAAACCGGAGATATCTCCATGAAGCAGCTGATCGCACGTTGTTTTACTCTGTCGAGCAGCTACTCTGAATCATTGAAGGAAGTATTAGAGACTTGTTGGTGTGGTCCAGTGGGCCGAGACGACATAATTAATGGAACATATATAATGTATCGACTCTCGAGAAATAGTGCCATGAAGTTACAAGGAAATAGGGTTCATGAAGGTCGAAGATATGAAATGGCGAGATATTGTACCTTGTTCATGATAACAAATATTCTTAATTAGGTATAAACAATAATGGTTAGGGTGACAGTATCGTTAGAGCACGAGTTGGATCAATCAGTACCAGTAGACGTCACCAACGCGTCAGTCGTCCATACATTGTATGTAGTTGAAAGTTTAGTACGTTATTTATAATCTTTGGTTGCCAGGTGTGTGTAGTTTTATAATACCAGAACGGAAAACTAACAAAATCTGGTCTTTGATATTTGCTCCGTTACAGTTTTTGCACTGGGGTGGATCACAAAAAAACATAAGGGGACTCCAGATAACGTTGATGGCCGAAACATATATGCATGTACTTCGTTTGTGTACCACAAAAAAGTATACCGTGGTACCAAAAGGAAGTATTTGCCTGGCCGTCTTCGGCCATCGTACGTGTATACTTAATAGCAAGGATTAACAACACTGTAACAATTCTCTTAAGCTGATATGACACTAGCAGTTGCGCGGACGTTACCCCAAAACAAACAGACAAAGCTAATGTTTCTCCCTTTTTTACCGTTATTACATGGAAACATGCAACACCAAGCTATGTTTTATCAGTCAGTTATTGTAGCCGTGAAACCCTAGATTTAAACAACGGTCGATTTACTAGTTGAAGTGATGACACTGTATCGTTCACCATTAATATGTATCTACGATCGTGCACCGATTGTCCTATACATTATTAAACGAATTATACCTCGTCGTGTCACCATGGTACGTTGGAAGGGTGAATGGTTCAAGTGTAGAACGCATGTTATTACGTGTATAATTCTATTCAATTAATAATGCCAAATGTCACCAATAACGGTGCCGAGTTTCGTTATTATCTATTTCCGGCATCATCTGCATAGCATATTACTGAAACATACACCGGAAGTTAAGTGTCTATTACCTCAGAACTATCCTCATGTACAGTAAATATTGTGTAACTTAGTGTCTGTATAATAACACGTATCTAAAACCTTACCCAGAAGTACGTGTAACTACCTCGGAACTCTCTTGGTTTACAGTTCTTTATTAACTTTGAGTCTTGCGACTCATCAGTGTAACACATATACATGATATATATATATATATATATATTTTCTCATAACATTGACAAATATCGAAAATACTAATAAATACACAGACGAGACAAAACACTCGGACAGCATAACTACTTATGTTAATAAAGCTCTTCTTGAATTTGCAGCTTTAATGTATTTGGCCAATTTTGCTAATTCATTTGTGTTTTGTCCGTTAAATAACTGAATTAATTTAAACATGCTTGGTTTTTTACAATAGTACTTTTTTAAAAATTTCTCACGTAAATCAGAATAACAGGGGCATTTAAGAATAAAATGAAATTCATCTTCGACATCATCTATATCACAAGCGGTACAGATTCTTAAAAGTCGCGGAATATTTTGATAACGACCTTTCTCTACATTTAAATTATGGGCTGAAAGCCGAATTTTTGTTATTTCTTTTAAGTAACCTTTCATAAACGATTTTCTTAAATAACCCTGTATACCAACTTCTTTGTTAAGACATGTATAAAAAAATCCTTTTGATGATGTTCTAATTTGTTCTATACAATCTTGTCTATAAATATCTAAAAGTCTTTCTTTAATTATAATCAAACAGCTATTATCAATGTTATCTGTTTGCCATATGTAACCTAGACCTATTCTATATAATTCATTCTTGATATTAATTACCCATTTGTCGTTACGCACTAACATGTCTTCATAACATGATTTTAAAATGCAATTATCGGTATTTATAATCTTTATCCAATACTTAAAAATTCTGAATTTCCTCAGCAGTGATAATGGATATCTACCAAGCTCTAAATAAACCATAGCATTACAAGTATTTTTACGCACACCGAGTAATTTTTTACAAAACATAATATGTATTTTTTCAACATCCGGGGCTTTATGAAAACCCCATATTTCTGAACCGTAACACAAAATACTGTTTACATATGTATCAAATACTGATAGTTGGGTTTCAATATTAAAATAATTATTACGACATACATTCATAACTGAAAATAAAGCTTTCCTTCCTTGATCTGCTATTTTTTGCTGTGTTTTTCTGAAAGTGCCGTTGTAATTTAACAACATACCTAGATAATTAAATTCATTTACGATTTCCAAAGGANGTTGTCAATTAAAAATTGCATCTCACAGTCATTTACATATAATGAAAACAATAATGGAGACAAAATTTCCCCTTGAAACAATCCGTTTACACAATTGAAGAAGTCAGATAATGAACCATTATACTTAACACAACATTTTACGTTATTATACAAAGACCTTATTAACACTAATAACTTTCCATCAATTCCTTCCCTTATTAATTTGAACCACATATTTTGTCGATTAATAAAATCAAATGCTTTTGTATAATCAATAAAACAACAATACAATCGTTTCTTATGTTTAAGACTCCGATTAATTATGGCCTGTAATGCAAATATAGCGTCTATAGTTGAAAGATTTTTTCTAAATCCAAATTGAGCGTCAGTTATCTTACTGTATTTCTTATCAAATGACATCAGTCTATTATTAATGATTGACGTAAAAAGTTTTCCCAAACAGCTAACTAGAGTAATACCTCTGTAATTATTAGTATTATTTGCATCTCCCTTCTTAAAGACAGGCACAATATTACCTTTAGACCATGTTTCCGGAAAGTGCCCGGATGTGAGTATATTGTTGAAAAAAATAACTAAGCATGGCAATAAAACAGTCTTAAATTTAATCATGTATTCGTTTAAAATGCCATCAGGACCACATGCCTTATTTGTATTTAATTTCTTTATTGCACACAATATCTCAGACTCTGTTATATTAACGTCTAACTCTTCAAATGTAACATTTGGACCGTTGTGTAATATGGTGTCTGTATAATCACATGTATCTAAAACCTTACCCAGAAGTACCTCGGAACTCTCTTGGTTTACAGTAAACATTGTGTAATGTGGTGTCTGTATAATAACACGTATCTAATACCTTACCCAGAAGTACGTGTAACTACCTCGGAACTCTCTTGGTTTACAGTAAACATTGTGTAACATGGTGTCTGTATAATCACATTTATCTACAACCTTAACCAGAAGTATTCATCTTCTAAGCTTCCTCCGTCGATACCGACGATTACGGAAGTCGGTCTTTTGCTTGTGCATTAATTATTATGTACAGTGACTTTTTATTATATTTTTGGTATTTGCTTTAAGATAAAATCAGGTTAAAAGCAGTGAGTGAGTGTTAGTTATGTTGTAGGTTTGTATATGTTCGATTATCTTATATGTGGTGCATGTCCTGAATTCTGCTAGTGTTTCTGATTGGATTATTGTTTTGGGTAAGAGGTTCCACTGTGTTATGGTGTATGGAAAGAATGAGTGTCTGTATGTGTCTTTGGATGTGTAGATATGTCTGTAACTAAGGTCGTGTCCTTGACGTGTTCTGGGTCTGCCGCGATGAGATTGTTAGTGTGTATTGCTACTTGTTGGTGTTATATTTTGTAGAGAAGAATAATGCGTGTTCTTGTTCTACGTGTGTGTAGGGTTGGCCATTGCCAGTTGTGTTTCATGTCTGTGACTGAGCTTGTGTTATGGTATTTGTTTAGGACATATCGTGCTGCTCTTCGCTGTACTTCTCTAATTGGTTTATGTTGTTTGTACGATGTGGGTCCCAAACTGAAGAGCAGTATTCGAGTTTTGGTCTTACAATAGCCTTGTATGCATGTTCTTTTATGTGTGGTGAATGCATTTTGAGGTTGCGTTTCAGAAAGCCTAGTGATTTATTTGCGTTTGATGTGATGTTGTTAATGTGTTTGTCCCATTTTAAGTTGTTTTGAAGTGTGATGCCTATATATTTGTTTGAAGTTACATGTTCTAGTGCGTGGTCATGGAGTGTGTATTTGTGTTTAATTTGTGTGCGTTTTGGTGATATAGTGAGTATGGGGCATTTGTCTGGGTGGAATTTCATGAGCCAGTCCTCTTCCCATTTACTAGCTGCATCTAAATCTGCTTGTAGTTTTGTCGTGTCGTCTTTGTTGTTGATTGTTTTGTATAGTATGCTGTCGTCTGCAAAAAGTCTTAGTGTACTGTGCGATATGTATTCGGAGAAGTCGTTGATGTATATGAGGAAGAGGACTGGTCCCAAACAGGTTCCTTGAGGCACTCCAGATGTTACTGGGGTTTTGTCGGAGTGTTTGCCCTCAAGTACTACTGTATGGGTGCATTGTGAAAGGAGGTCTGTTATCCATGTTATGTGGTTCCGGTGATGCCGTAATAATTGAGTTTGTACTAGAGGTATTTGTGTTGGACTTTGTCAAAGGCTTTGGCAAAATCCATTATGACAATGTCTGTTTGTTTGTTGTTGTGGTGGTTCTTTTCAAGGTCTTGTATGAATGTAATGAGTTGTGTTTCGCAGGATCTTGATGTGCGGAAGCCATGTTGTAGGTCATGCAATATTTTGTTGTCTTCTAAGTGTTTCATGGTTGCGCTTGTGATGATGTGTTCTAGGAGTTTGCATGCGATGCATGGGAGTGATATTGGTCTGTAGTTTGTTGGGTTGTATTTGTCTCCTTTTTTGTATATGGGGTTTACGTTTGCGTGTTTCCAATCATTGGGTAATGTTCCTGTATTGAGTGGTGTTTCGAATATTTTTGTTAGTGTTGGTGCTGTGATATATCCTTGAGTTCTTCTAGTATTCTGCCGTTTTATGGTCTAGGCCTGTTGCTTTGTGTGGGTTAATGTTATTTAGTAGTTTGTCGACTCCTTGGCATGTTATGTGTATATCTGGCATGGGTGGATGAGGTGATATTCCTTTGTCAGGTATTGTTGTTTTTTGTTCTGGTGTGAAGGCTTCTTGGAACTGTTCATTTAGTATGTTTGTCTTTGTTTCTGGGTATGTTGTTAGGTGGCCGTTTTTACGTAGTGCTATGATGTCTGTGTTTTCTTTTTTGTGGTTTTGATGAACGAGAAGAGTGTTTTAGGGTTGTATGTGTTCCTTGTGCTGGGGTCTTCAGGTTCGCCTATTGGTAGATCTGTAATCATCTTCTCAATGTATTGTAGGTATGCATGGCATGGCGGGTTTGTTTTTGTATTTCAGTTTTTACTGTTTTGTATGTGTGGATACGTTTGTGGTTTGTCCTTGATTTGTGGTGGAGGCGTTTAGACTTGTTTGTGAGGCAGCGAAGTGAGTTGTTCATCCAGGGTAGTCTGTGTTTGTATGTTAGTGATTTTATTGTAATGTTTTTTTTCTGTAGATGTATGGAGTGTTGCTTTGAAACTTACCCAAAGGTCTTCTATGTTTTGATGTTCTAGGTCCTGGAAGTTGTTATTTAGATTAGTGAGGTCTTTTCTGATGTTGTCTTCGTTTGCTTTGTTATATAGGTTAATGATCCTAGGTGGTTTGCGTGGTTTTTGTAGTCTAATGTCTGCTTCTGTATCGTGATGTCGTGATCTGCCTTGTCTATCGGTGGGACTATTTCTTGTTTAATGATGATAGATGTACGATTTGTGATTGTGAGGTCAAGGATGTGTTCTCCTCTTGTGGTATGGTGAGGGAGTTGTCGTCAATGATGTCTAGGAGGCGTTGATGTAGGGTTGTGTCTGGTTTGCATGGTGTTGTGGTGTTGTTTGACCAATCTATGTGTGGGAGTTTGAAGTCTCCGCTTATAAATGTTATTGTGTTGTTCTGTGTTCCTATTCTGTTCAGTGATATTTCGAGTTCTGTGAGTGAATGTCCTTTACCTGATGATTGTCTGTAGTAGGCACCTACTATGAACTTGTATGCGTTTGACATTTTGATGTTGGCCCAAATGGATTCGTTATTTGTTTCTAATTCTGGAAGTTGTTGCGAGATGTATTTATTTGTGATAGCGAGTAGTACTCCACCGTGGCTTTGTCCTTTTGCGTTTGGTGTGCGGTCTTTTCTATTTACTGTGTACTGTGTTATTGGAAAGTATTCGTATGATGAAGTTGTGCTATTTAGCCCTGTCTCTGTACCTATGATGACGTCTGGTTTGATTGTGTGGATTATTTCTTCTAGGTCTGGTATTTTGTTGGATATGGATTGGAAGTTAATTGTTGTGATGCGTATTGGAATGTCGAGTTTGTGTTGAGATGTCGTGTGTTGGATTTTTATGGGAGAGGAAGTGGCTGTTGGAGGTCCTGGGCTTGTGGGGTCGTCTTTGGAATTTATCAAATCTAATTCTGAAAATCTGTTTTTAGAGTGTATTGATGTGGTATCGAAAAGTGTTGATGAAAAATTTGGCATGCCACATTGTATGCATTCCCATGATATGTCAGTGCAGTATTTAATGAAGGATGTTTGCAGTTGGTGTGGTACCATGTATCGCATGTGTCGCAGCATATAGCATTTGCTTGCCAAATGACAGTTTTGTTGCATGTTCCGCATGGGTATTTGGGTGCTCTGGGCCCTGGATTTAGTTAAGTGTCTGATGATATTGCGAGTAGGAGGATACATATGTAAGAGTTGCTTGGTTTTATGTACTTGTGTTTGAGACGTGTGAATATTGCGGGTAATAGTGTGAGTGGTGTGTCGTGTTCGTCGTGTTGGGCGAGACTGTTTTCGTCGTAGCCGGATGTGTTGTTGTGTATATGTGTCCTATGTTTGTGGAAAATGTTCGACTTGTTTGTGGCCTAGAAGAAAAGAAGTGATAGTGATATTAGCGTAGCTGTTATTGTTGGAATTGTAGTGTTCTTACCTCGTGTTGTCTGTTATATCCTTAATAGCAACGTCCGAAAATAGGGATGAAGGAAAAACGGAAGTAAACAATAGATCGGAAAAAATAGCGGGAGATATGAAATGATGGTGAATTAGTTATAGACTGCGATATTTGCCGAAATTGTTAAGATTTTGGAAAGGGTTTTTAGAAAATAATGTCAGGAAAAGAGTTTTGTTAGATGCGGAATGCAGAGCTCGAAAAAACAGATGTTGTTAGACGCGCATGCGCACAAGACCAAGTTAGTGTAGCTACCTCATAAATCTCTTGGTTAAGTTCTAGTACAATAGTCTTGTCAACATTTATACCACATCTCGGTGTGAAGTAAAAATTCGTTAGGACAGTTCGGTGTCTAGTAAACCTTCATAAGCACAGTTAGGTGTCTAGTAAACATTCGTTAGCACAGTTAGATGTCTATTAAAATTCTTTAGCACAGTGTTCGGTGCCCAGCTTACATTAATACTACAGTTCGGTATCTAGTAAACATTCGTTAGCACATTTAGGTGTCTAGTGTACATTCGTTAGCACAGTTAGGTGTCTAGTAAACATTCGTAAGCACAGCTAGGTGTCTAGTTAACATTCGTTTACACAGTTAGGTGTCTGGTAAACATTCATTAGCACAGTTCGGTGTCTAGTATACATTCGTTAGCACAGTTCGGTGTCTGGTAAACCTTCATAAGCACAGTAAGGTGCCCAGCTTACATTAATACCACAGTTCGGTGTCAAGTAAACATTTGTTAGCACAGTTAGGTGTCTAGTAAACATTCGTTATCACAGTTCGGTGTCTAGTATACATTCGTGAGCACAGTTAGGTGTCTGGTAAACATTCGTTAGCACAGTAAGGTTTCTAGTAAACATTCATAAGCACAGTAATTTGTCCAGTTTACATTAATACCACAGTTCGGTGACTAGAAAACATTCGTTAGCACAGTTCGTGTCTAGTGAACATTCGTTAGCACAATTAGGTGTCTAGTAAACATTCGTAAGCACAGTTCGGTGTCTAGTAAACCTTCGTAAGCACAGTAAGGTGCCCAGCTTACATTAATACCACAGTTCCGTGTCAAGTAAACATTCGTTAGCACAGTAAGGTGTCTGTTAACATTCTTTAGCACAGTTAGGTGTTTAGCAAACATTCGTTATCACAGTTCGGTGTCTAGTATACATTCGTTAGCACAGTTAGGTGTCTATTATACATTCGTTAGCATAGTTAGGTGTCTATTATACATTCGTTAGCACAGTTAGGTCTCTATTATACATTCGTTAGCACAGTTAGGTGTCTATTATTCATTCGTTAGCACAGTTAGGTGTCTATTATACATTCGTTAGCACAGTTAGGTGTCTGGTAAACATTCGTTAGCACAGTTAGGTGTCTATTATACATTCGTTCACACAATTAGGTGTCTAGTAAACATTCTTTAGCACAGTAAGGTGTCTAGTAAACATTCGTTAGCACAGTTCAGTGTCTAGTATACATTACATAGCACAGTTAGGTGACTGGTAAACATTCGTTAGCACAGTAAGGTGTCTAGTTAACATTCGTTAGCATAGTTCGGTGACTAGTATACATTCGTTAGCACAGTTAGGTGTCTAGTAAACATTCGTTAGCACAGTTAGGTGTTTAGTAAACATTCGTTAGCACAGTTAGGTGTGTGTCTATACATTCGTTAGTACAGTTCGGTGTCTGGTAAACATTCGCTGGCACAGTTAGGTCCCTGGTAAACATTCGTTCACACAGTTCGGTGTCTGGTAAACATTCGTTAGCACAGTTAGGTGTCTGGTTAGCATTCGTTCACACAGTTAGGTGTCTAGTAAACCTTCATAAGCACAGTTAGGTGTCTAGTAAACATTCTTTAGCACAGTTCGGTGACTAGTATACATTCGTTAGCACAGTTAGGTGTCTAGTAAACATTCGTTAGCACAGTTAGGTGTTTAGTAAACATTCGTTAGCACAGTTAGGTGTGTGTACATTCGTTAGTACAGTTCGGTGTCTGGTAAACATTCGTTAGCACCGTTAGGTGTCTGGTAAACATTCGTTCACACAGTTCGGTGTCTGGTAAACATTCGTTAGCACAGTTAGGTGTCTGGTTAGCATTCATTCACACAGTTAGGTGTCTAGTAAACCTTCATAAGCACAGTTAGGTGTCTAGTAAACATTCTTTAGCACAGTTAGGTGTCTATACATTCGTTAGTACAGTTCGGTGTCTGGTAAACATTCGTTAGCACAGTTAGGTGCCTGGTAAACATTCGTTCACACAGTTCGGTGTCTGGTAAACATTCGTTAGCACAGTTAGGTGTCTGGTTAGCATTCGTTCACACAGTTAGGTGTCTAGTAAACCTTCATAAGCACAGTTAGGTGTCTAGTAAACATTCTTTAGCACAGTAAGTCGTCCAGTTAACATTTATACCACAGTTCGGTGTCCAGTAAACATTTATACTACAGTTCGGTGTCTAGTATACATTCGTTAGCACAGTTAGGTGTCTAGTAAACATTCGTTAGCACAGTTAGGTGTCTAGTTAACATTCGTTTACACAGTTAGTCGTCTAGTTAACTTTCATTAGCACAGTTCGATGTCTAGGAAGCATTCGTTAGCACAGTTCGGTGTCTAGTAAACATTCGTAAGCACAGTAAGGTGTCTGGTTAACATTTGTAAGAGCATTTTGTTTTTTTGTAAACATTTTTTTGCAAAGTTTGGTGTCTAGTAAACATTCAATAACACGGTTTGATATACTATTACATTTTTATTGACTATTTTCAATTACAAAAAGGCAGGAAAAGTTATTTAATTTATAATATACAAATTGTATGGTCAATATGCCACATGAAATAAGGGTTCACTGCTAAACATGTAATAATAATTGAATAATGCGACATTAAAACATAGCTTTCCATCGCCAAGGTTTCCCATTAGTCGGGTTATTTTATACACTGGATCGCGACCAGTATTCATGTGAATGATCTGTGCACGTGCACAGTTTCGCAAGCTCCGATTTTACTGTCCAGGAATAGCGGTGATAGGGCTGTAGGTGTCAGCGACAAAATAAGAGCTCCATAAAAGGGGGTTTGAGGAAGGGAGATCACTCCGTGGCTCTGTCATCGAGATAGAGGTTACGTCACGGTAGGGAGGTAGGGATATTTGAATCTTTTGTTTTTGGGCTACAAAGATGGGTGTAGGTATTGTATATGCATACTAAAGTTATGGTAATTATTACTGAAATGAAAAAGAGCCCATTACCTCTAATCCGGAGAAGTCAACCGCTGTCTAATCCTTGGGCCTCAATATTTGTTGACAAATCTTCACATTTGTTTTATAAATATTGACAGCGATATTGTACGAGTGAGTTTGCATAAAGGCAGTTCTCTAACACCTCGAAGTATACCGATGAGGACCGTCAACAGCCGAATTGAGGAGACATGAAAACAGATAAAAAATATGTTTGCTTTAATTTTTATAAGCAAACATTCTCTACACTTGACTGTAACGAGTCCCTAAACATATTGGCTGGAGCGTTCATTTGTATTGACTCCGGTTCAATGCGGATTTAGTTGTAACGGCGAGTTCCAGTGAATAATATTACCTATGCATTATATTGAAAATGACTGTCAAAATGTAATAGACTGGTTTAAATTAAACCAGATGAAAACAAACCCTGATAAATTCCGGGCCATTTGTATAGGGAAACGTTCGGTAGATGCTATACAGTCTTTTAGTATTGGCGAAATAGATATTGTTCCTGACAGTGTTGTCAAACTTTTAGGTGTGAACTTTGATTCATTTTTAAACTTTGAAGCTCATATCTCTGAAATTTGTAGGAAAGCCTCAAGGCAATTGTCCATTTTAAAGCGAATTGGGAGTTTTTTCACCAAACAGGGTAGACTTGTAATTTATGATTCTTTTACTGTTTCAAATTTTAACTACTGTCCTTTAGTCTGGCACTCATGTTCAATGAAGAGTGTAAGAAAGCTAGAAAAGATACAAGAAAGATCTTCAAGGTTTATACATAATGATCACAACTCATCCTTCAGACACTCAGTATTACCAATAGCGACAGGCTTTATGTAAGGCGTCTGAAGGAAATGGGTCGTGAGGTTTTTAAAATCATAAACAAAATTTCTCCTGAATATATTCATAATCTTGTAAATATTAAGATGTCTAATTATGACTTCAGGAAGGAAAATACTGTAGAGGTGCCAAGGGTCAACACTGTGAAGAATGGACATACATCGTTTGCTTTTGAGGCCGCCCGGGTGTGGAACAGTCTCCCAAATGATTTCAGAAAAGATGAAAACTTCAAAGAATTCAGGAGGCTGGTCCATTCCCATCTGCCTTTGTAATATCTGCAAAGAGTGATACTTCATACTGTGCCCTGGTTACCTCTGCCACCTGACAGTTTGGATTGTGTGATACTTTTATTGTCTTATCTCATTTCTTATATGTTTTAATTCTATTTTATATTTTTGCTGCATCTTATTTGTATTTTAATTCCATATATTCTAAAATAGGAATTTTTACAAAACTTGATAAAATTTGTTAATTGATTTCGGTTTCATTTTTAATTTACATTATAATAGTGTATATTCTGTCAATTTTTATTCTTTGCTATATTAGCATTGTACAATTTTGTATGTATATTCCATTTCATAGTGTTTTAATCCTAAGTCCTAAGTAATTCTTGTGTGACATACAAGTATTCATTCACTAGAAACCTTGTCTTTTATTTACCTATTCTGCATGCTACTTATCTGTGATCACATTTAATGCTTTTCATATATTAACACCATTTTTATATGGGGCAATGAAGTATTTCCAACAGTGTGGACAAGTTTAGGTTGTCAATTTTTCGGAGCGATCCGCTCCTTTATCAAGACACAGTGAAACAGAACAGTTATATGTGCATATACATCATATTACAAGAAGATAGAATTGATATACTGCAATTGAAAATATAGCTATTATATAAAACCAATAGTCCCCTCGGCTAAAGACAGCCAAAGGCTGCAATTAAGCTGATAGCATCGCGGACAAGGAACACCATTTTTATATATATATCCCGGGGACCTTTGTAGGTAGGGGACTCCCAATCACTTAGAAACCTGGGATATGTATACTTCCATTCTTACTGCTTTATTAATAATATATGTAATTATCTCCCTTTACTTGTAATATAATATGTTATTGTTATTTTTAAATCTGTTTGTCGCAATAATAGCTCTCAATTTGCTCATGTTCCTTGTTTACCTGTATGCGCATTAAATAAAGTTCCTTGTATCTTGTATCTTGCCGTTATGCCATATTCAAACAGCGAACATTAAATATATCAGCATTATTTTTAACGACGAAAGGCATATTTCTACTTAGAGACCTCTTATCACACTGTAAACTGTCGGTATTTTATTTTCTTACCGCTGTATTTATGAAGTCACGACAATTGGCCCTCTCGTGTCGTCGAAACGACCTAAAGCGTCTTGATTAACCCATGTTATATCGTGTAGAGTGGGACGTTATATCACATTGTTCACGTTATTATGGTTTAACAGACAATTCACGAATCACTATGCACATTTTCAGTTTCAAGCTACGAATTTATTTTTTTAAATATTTCCGAAAAACCTTGAATTCACGATTACTGGTTGCAACCCAGTATACAACATTTCGGTCTGCTTGAGGTCTGTCACAGTTAAACTTTACTATTGACGTGAGGGCCCTCTACGAGGGTCCGTCGCACTATAACGTGTGTTAAATTACAATATGGAAATGAAGAGCCGGAAAACGAAACGCGCATTTAATACTGTGCTATTGTCTTCTGCCTCCGTAGCCTTTATGGGTTGCACTGTTCAATGCAGTGAGATTAATGTACCATCGTGTTGTATTTATAACCGTAATGAGAAAATACTTGTTCGTTACCCGTATGTAAATACAGTGATAACAATTAGTGTGGTGTACGACACTGAAGTCCCATATTGATTATAAATTATTTCGTTTTAGTTGTTTGCCCCACTGGAACTAACACACATGTTAAATTGTAAACTATTGCGGGTAACAAGCTAATTTCTTAATATCATCGTGGCGAGAATCATACATAACTATCCTTTTAATCGATATATGAGATGTGAGGCCGGGAGGTAAGTGACTGGAGATGTAAGGTCGGGAGGTAAGTGACTGAAGATGTGAGGCCGGGAGGTAAGTGACGGGAGATGTGAGGCCGGGAGGTAAGTGACGGGAGATGTGAGGCCGGCAGGTAAGTGACGGGAGATGTGTGGCCGGGAAGAAAGTAACAATGTGAGCTTGGAGGTAAGTGATCGAGGTTGTGAGGACGGGGAAAGGGGGGGGGGGGAAACAGGAGAGTGAGGCCGAGAGGTAAGTGACGGGAGAAGTGTGGCCGGGAGGTAAGTGATGGGGTCGGTTGACATGTACTGTTTTGTTAAATACCTTACTTCCAGACCAATTAATAGCAGTTACCACAAATTGGGTCAGTCGCTGATCGATTTCCTTGACGCCTGTCTCCACTCACATCCCCACATAAAACGGTGTCCCCCTCTAGCGGAAATGAGAGAATACACAAGAGCTTTGATGCCAGATTGACAGACAGGGATACAGAGCTTCTACCTTAGATCTCATCATTGTATCATATAAATACGCTTGTACTTTAGTAGTCACAAACTGCGCTTGTCGTTACCTTGAACTGAAACAAATTCCGGTTGTGAGACATGTTAGGTATTCATTAAAGTTCCGGTCGTTGCAGGTATTGGGTATTCACGTAGTTTCCGGTTGTTAAAGGTATTTTATATTCATGTAAGTTTCGGTTTGACAGGTTTTGGGTGTTCATTGTGTGGTAATATGTGGTTCTATTTGGAGGTCCGTATAATATGTGTTCGTCTTCAGTGGAACTTAATACACATTTCAAACACTTTCCATCTGGATCCTCTACATATCGAATTCTCGCATGCATTACAATTTCTCAACCATTTCTTTTCGGCGAGTTCTGCGCAAGTACATCATAATTCCTGACTAGCTTGTGTTTTGAATAGGGTATCAAACGATATTACGATAGATTAAAATATTTCAGTGAAAAGTCACTTTAGGGCGGCCCAGAATAATGTCTTTAAATTCTACCTTAGCTGTTGCAAAATAATGCTAAAATTTGGAGTGCCTTGAAGCTAGTATTTTATTCTATTTGTTTTTTCCATTTTAAATTATGTTATTGTTTCGTCAGTTGAATGATTTGTCACATTTCAACTTAGCCTGCAATCCACCGGTCAAAAGAGGCGCGCTTCCCATTGGATAACTTCAACTCAGTAAACTGGAACACTGATATCCGACACTATCTCCGTATTCTCTAGATCTTGATTAATGGTTTCGTTTAGTTTGTCTGTGCTTTACGTCCTAGGGTAGCCACCAGGGTTTCCTGGTGGAGGAAAACCGGAGTACCCGTGGAGGGCTAGTGATCGCAGATGGTTAGACGCCTTAACCACTCGGCCACCTTGTCCCTCCTAAATGATAGGCCACTCAGCCAGCGTGTCCCTCCTAAATGATAGGCCACTCGGCCACCGTGGTCCCTCCTAAATGATAGGCCATTCAGCCACCGTGTCCCTCCTAAATGATGAGCGGAATGTCCATTGTTAAAGTTGTTATCTTACATAAAGGTTCGATTTTATACAGAGACCACTAAAAATACGGGCTACGGTAATTGAATGTGCATCAAATATGTAGAATCTTCGGAGACCTACATTTTTGAGCGTGAAACACTTGGTCGTTGACTACGGGATTATTTGTGGAGGACATAAAACTCAAAAAAAAAACGTATCTGTTGAAAGGGAGGCGTTGTATTGTGCAGTTCGATTATTTAATATATCGACATTTTATACGAAATAAATTTTAGTGGTACGAGGCGTGCTGATCTAATGTGATGAAGCCAGTACTGGAATAAGTGTGTAGATTATATGTCCCTAATCTTAACATCTTTTCCTGTTTTATAATCACCGGCAAGACATTTGTATAAGTAAAATATGTGTTCCTTCAACGTTAGTTGTACAAATATATAACCTGACGAATACGTCGTGATCAATACGTAATCACCTTTGCATGTTTCTCTGACATTTCTACAAAGGAGAGTGCCAATTAAAGCCTTTCCCAGCAGCCAATAATAGCTATTTAAATCATAAAATTGATCGTTGTAGATTTATAAAGATTATCAAGCAATTAATATTGGTCTTCTCGGCTCGGGGACAATGTGCTTAGTGGTAAGGAATAAGTATAAACCTTTAATTAACAGGTAAATATCTGCCAGTCGCAGGGTCGCAAGGGCTACTGCCAGACGAATAAAACAAAGAGGATTGGGCTGAGCTTCTGAATAATGGAGTCGTTACTGTGTGTTGATTAATACGCATGATCGGAGGCAGAAGAGCTATTTCCGGTTTGATAGTGATAGCTATCGATAAAGTCATGAGCTTCCCAGGGTGTCGTACAAAATTGATATAGATTTAACACCGATTGGCGACCGAGCCGTGTCACCTTGTCGGCTTATATCCGAGCTATCTGCGGCTGCGTCAGTGAGCCGTACTCCAGCACAAGCTGGGTTATAGGTCTGCGGACATAGGATCACACCAAGCTCTTTTATTTCAACATGGAATTTGTTATCTAGTCATTACAAGGTGTATTGGTCTGGGGAAGATCTGTCATAAAGGCTACGGGGGCAGAAGACAATAGCACAGTATTAAAGGTAAAACAGGGAATAGCCTTGGCTACCCTGAGTAGACATTTGACTAGGCTTACTATGGTAAGGACTAGGATCAGACACGGTTTTCCACTTTTAATATGAACAGCATTTTATAAGATTATCAGCTACATTTGTACATCTGCTTCATGGGTAATGAGTAAACAAACTTAAAGTTTCTCTCCCAAACATTAACGATACAGTATGTATCATTTAGAAATGATTCTAATGTGGTCCTTAGATTCATTAACATGCTACAAAAACAACTTTTCATCATTACCAGAACCCGGATTTGCGAGCCTTGTTGTTTTTGGTTGTCACCATCAACCGCGGGTTCTCGATGTGAGGACGTGGTACTACTTTGAATTTCACTAGGCTTACATGGCGGATGTCAATTGTGAAACAGAATACGCTTATCCTTCCGTAACACCTGGTCTAATTTTTCCTTGATCTTTGAAAGAGATCTTCGCGATATTCAGCCCAAAATATGGTTTTGTTGACAATATTTTACATGTCATTTTCAAACACCTCTATCATATCACCTATCAACTTCATGTAACTTCACGATGGTAAGTTCCGCCATAAGCTGGGGTCAACATGACATGTCCTTGAGTCCGGGTTGCTCAGTTTTGTTGTCTACGTTGTACCGTCTCAATCATACGAATATGTTTACTTCCACACGAATGCCATAAAATGTTCCCGTTTTCGAAATGAACTCTTGAATAGAGTCTGTACTGTAGAGAGAAGTTAAGCTCGTCCAGATGAAACGTTCGTTTATAAGTGCAAGCTATCTTGACTTGCGTACATATATTTATACTGACATT